>NW_008667511.1:102098-102423 GCF_000695815.1 Acanthisitta chloris | reverse complement strand
GAAAGGAGAGAATCTAGTTTATCAGTATCATCACCAGACCCAGCAGCACTGATTAGTGGCATCCTTCCAACTTATGCTTCAGATATCAAGCCCCTTCAGGACTAAAGAAGGGATATTGCAGGACAGTGTCGCTTCCTTTGTGGCAGCGTAGCTGAATGCTTGCTTGTTCGGTGAGTTAATCATGCTTCATTTGGTCAAGAAATTTACCTGATAACCAAAACTGAGAATGGGCTGGTGTTGTGTTTGTCTCGAAAGTGTTCTTTAATAAAAGTGGGGTTTATTCCCATCTTGAGCCTGTGATAGCTGTACATTCTAGCATGGTTAG
>NW_008667511.1:75575-102053 GCF_000695815.1 Acanthisitta chloris | reverse complement strand
GCAATGTCTCTGACTGGATCAAAAGAATGGTATCCTTAGGAGGCACCATGCTGGGAATGCTTTAGCTTTGACCTGGATTCTTGGTATGCCACGATTAAATAAAATTACGGCCTGTCATTTCCTTTCAATGTGTATTATTCGTTCCTCTCATAGCAAAGTCACTCACATTTATCTGTTTTTTGTCTGGTTTTGCATGGGTATACAGTTTGGTAAAAGGAGCCTGTCTGTACAGAAATCTACAGCTTTCTGACTTCTAGCTGTGCTTTCTTCAAAGATGACAGAATCATAGCAAAGCAGGGGCTGAAGACACCTCTGGAGATCACCTAGTCAGATCTCTCTGCTCAAAGGAGGGTCAGCTGTAGCATGTTGCTCAGGGCTGCAGGCTGGGTTTTGAAAGCATCAGGACTAATTCACTGAAATCTTACTGCTATATAAGCACCAAAAATATTTTAAATTTACTGTTTTAACAGTTTCCAATAACATGTTCAGTTTGCTCTATATGTATGTCGACTGCTGTTTCACTATGCCATAATTATAAATTGTAATGAGTATGTTTATACTTCTCAAGATTTTAAAGGCTGAGCAGAGAATTTTAAGTGCTGCTCAATAACTTTTAAAGGAAAGGCTCACTATTTAAGCCTGATAGATCAGCAGTTAGTGAAAATCAAGTCTCCTTGTAGATGTCACGTTGTTGAAAATCTTGGTGTATAATGCAAGGAAAGATATGGACATAAGTGCATAGGCAGGTGGAACAGCATGCAGATGAACTTATCAAAAGTTTTTGACTGATAAACTACTGTCAGCCCTCAAAATTTTTACTGACTAATGAAATTTTAGGTTTTTTTATGCTTTGATATGGGACCTGTTATGGTCTTCTCTACCATCACTAGTGTGCAGGCCACAGTTTGTGAATGACAGATATGAAACTGAGAGGTGGTTAGTTTGTGTTAGTGAGCTCCATAACCTGGTTTATAAACTGTTGGCAAATATTTCTGTCAATTTCTTACATGAAAGTAAACTGCTGTCTTAGTTGTACTCTTGATGTATCAAATCCTTTTATTATTTTCAATTATTAAATATACCATAAATTATGAAACTATGCTCAGACAAGCTTTGTTGTTTATGTAATATTTTTCACTTTGAAAAATATTTTTGAGTGCTATATGCTGCTCACAGACATAACTCTAGGGGTGATGTGGAATAAATACTTGCAAATGGTAAGACTCATTCTGTGTGCACCTGATGGTAAAAAGTGGCATAGCAACCATTTGTAGGTTTTTGCTTTGATAAGGTAGCTTGCCAGTCTTTTATCTTTCCTGTGCCATACATTGTTCAAAAGAAGGTATGCAGTTGCTTAGATTATTAAGTAGAGAAGTGATTGCCTAAAGCATGTCAAATTTACTGTAGCACTCGTTAGTTGTTTTTAAGCTTATATGTTTTTACATTGAAGGCCAGCATTTTAACTGGATACTTAGGCTTAACCCAGGTGTAATGTTTTACAGCTATTAAGGGTCTGTAACAGCCCTGTACTGGCTAAAATCTTCCATAGATTTCTATTGCATAGTAGGAAATAGCAGAGATGTGCTGCCTATGCTGCAGCTGTTTCCATTTTCCTTGGATTGGTAAACCGATTTCTCTTACTAGAAAGACTCTGATGTTGTGCAACATGAACTACTTCATGTCTTATTCCTGAGTTTAGAGGTTGGTATAAACAGATGCAAATTGGTTTAGTTGTTAGCAGAATTGTAAATTGTGTTTCATTTATGGTGAGCTTTGAAGACTGATGGAAGATGGTGCAGCTTGCAGTTAATGCTGTTCCTACTCGCTACCCCCTTACCTTGTGAGGGGTAACACTTCATCAGCATTCCAAGAGTTTACAACTTTCTACTGTAGTAAAAGCTTTCTGATAATACACAAACATTTCTAGATTTTCAAATAAATAATTTTTTTTGTCTGAAATACATTTATTTAAATGATGTCTTTCCCATTGACATTGTGTTATTAGTTTGGGTTAGGAGAATGCTTAAAAATGCTTTTCAAGTATTCTCATAAAATGGTAGCAATATCAGTTAAGACTACTATTTTATATAAGGACTTTCTGTAAGTTATGGAATTTTGGCTTGGCTGTTATGTGCCAAAGACAGGTGAGGGCCACTTTTTTTTGCCAAACAGTCTCCCCAAAAGAGCCTGGTGGTTTGGCTGACAGCTGAGCTAACCTACTTCAGCTGGAAAGTGGGACAGGGTTCAGTCATGCAGATCATTTCTTGCACTGAGTTACTGACTGTATTTCCCTCCTCTTCTCTGAGAAATTTCACATTAAACAAAATCAAGTGCATGTGCAGTATCCAAGCTCCATTTATCAAATCAAAAATACCTGAGATCTCAGTTTCGTTCAATATTGAGAAATAAAGTAGTAGCCTTATCATTTCAGTACTAGATTTCCCATACATATTTTCATTCCATTCTGCAACTGCAGGAAACAATCTGATGTTTACTAGAAAGAATCCTATTTGCTCTTAACTATTTTCAAAATTAGAAGTGTATTCAGCAATATGAGTCACAGTTTTTAAGTTGTGCCCTCTGACGCTTCAGTTGAATGCTTTTTAGTTTTTTAGCATGACCTACAGATTTTCATGTTTAGATCTTACTTTTCAATGCATTTCTTTATAATGCTGTACCAATTTATTGTTTTCCTAAGTATGCTACAAATCTATCCATTTCTGTGTATGTCCACATGAGGACGTGAAGTTAGAGGTAAGAACACTTCTTTTTAGTTTGGTCCAGGTAGAGTAGGCAGTCCAAAAATAAATGTCTAATACTAGAAACATATTTTTTTGCTTGTGGTGGTTGTTGAGACAGGGCCAAGAACAACAGAAATGCTTTCATGAGTTTTAGAATTAGTGTTACATTAGCAGATAAAAATGAGGGTTCCATTCAGCTAAATGCTGTAACAGCTCACAGAAATACATAACTGCAGTAAATAATATCTTTCCTCTTCACACTTTCTTGTCTTTACTTTTTTATTTCCTTTTTTTTTTATGAGATAATGTCTGGGAATCTATGACCTGCAATATTGTGAAGCAATTGTAAATTGAGGCATTGGGGCTTACTGCACTAGAAAAATGAAATAAAAATTATTTGCTGCACAGGTATTAAAGTTAGCTATGAAAACCCTCTCCACAGAAGTGTCTGAGGCGGGTGGCTGTTTATAATGCTGAGTTTCCTGATGATTTGGAGAGGGCTTTCTCTCTCTCTGCCTCCAGAGACAGCATGAGGATTAAAGCATAAGTGCCAAATGTTTCTTAGCTTTTCTCGTTCAGATTTTATGCAAATTCCATAATGGATCAATTTGCATATTCCCAGGTAACTTGCATATCTTGTTTAAACTGTGTGGGTTTGTTCTGAAGGTTAATCTTACTAAATTAGGTTTATTGTTTTAATGTGAGGTGGGGATGGGACAAGCCTATCGCTCTGCTTATGTCCCACCTTGATCCCAAGGGCATGGGTTCTTTTTTGAGCATGCTGACAATTTGGGGGTTTGTTATCTGGTTTATTTTTTACAGCTCTGCTAAGCACTAGATGCTGCAGGGAGTTTGTGCTGTCACAGTCAGCTCTGAAATTCATTTGCTCAGGAGGTGCCACCAAGCACACAACTGAAATACACACTGATGTCTGTGGGCCTGCAGTAGATGTTCAGTTGAAAGATGTGACATTATAGCAATAAAAATACAAGTTAAAATTGAGCTTTGCTTTTGCTGTCAAATGGGTTGAAGGCAGAGTCTGTGGCAGATCTGGAGCTTGTGGCTTTACAGATACCTTTGATTTATGGTGTAAAGCAGTCTGGAGAAAACCTAGCACAGTCACATAAGTTTTGATGTGCAGGTCATGTAAGTCTGGGAGTTGAAGGTATGGAGAAGGTTTATGTAGGATTTAGCTGAGCTATATTTACATGAGCCTTTTCAGGATTTGTTAGGAACTTTGTAAAGCCTATTTTGTTTTGTCATCTTTCTGAGGGCTCCTGAGCTATTTGTTATTTCAGTTTATAATCCTATTTGTCTCCCCATAATTGCTTGTAAGTGTTGTTCCCAGCCTCTCCAAGACTCCTGACTCTTGTGAAATGATGTCCTTTAGGATCTTCTCTTGCTTTGGATTATCTGTATTGAATCACTATTGGATAAAGCTACTCTAGTTGAAAGTGCTGCATGAGCATACAGCTTTTATCAGCTGTCTCTCAAGATACATTGTGTGAAAGAAAAAAATGAGGGGATTTCACTTGAAGGATTGTGAAGGTTGCTGCAAGATGGTTGGTAGCATGATGCAAGAAAAAATGTAAGTTAGTACAAAGAGCAAAACTCTCTGACAGTTTTTTCCCTGCCACCTATGGCTAGAAAGTAAATACAGAACATTTGGATTAAACAGCACAGCTCTTTCCAGTGGGATGTATGCAATCAATCATCCCTGGAAAGTGCTATTGACTGATAACTAGACTGAATAAAATACTGTTGTGTACTGCAGGATATAGTTTTGCATTGGTAGAGGAATTCACTTAATGACCCAATAGACAGTTTTTCTTCATAACTGTTGTTCACTTAAAATGCAGACCTAGAATTTTTCATGCAAGTGTAATTTGGGGAGAAAACAAGGCTTGCTTTCCACACCACCTCCCTCCCATCCTGATTGCTGAGCTGTGTAACAGCTCACACTTTGTAGAACTGTATCAGGAGGGATTTAATAGCTACAGTTCTTTGTATGCTGACGAACAAGTTCAGCTCCTCAGTATCCAGCTCTTCGGGAAATATTTTGTTGCCATCCTTAATTTTTTTGTTTGCATATTTTTGTAGATGTAACTTGCTGATTGTGTGATGGAGTTGATGTTGGGGATTGGAGTGTTGGGTTTTTGATGTTTTTATAAAGTATTTCTGGGTTTTGGTGGTTTTTTTTTATTTGTGTGTTTTGTTTTTGTGGGTTGTCCCTGTCCCCCCTAATCCCCAAAGAAGTTATATTTGAATGAAATGTATTAATGGGCCTGTTTTTGTCAGTCTCCTAGTGAATGGGTTGGTTGCCTTAATCTCTCAATTTCCCAGACAGCCCATTGCCAAAATGATACAAATATATACATGTAGATGATGAAAGCAAAATTGAAGGACTTTCTGCCTTCAGCACATTGTATATATTTAATACTTTCATTCTGTTGATGGTTTTTAAGTGGTGTTTTTTAATGCTTTTTCTCCCATCCTCCCCTTAAGGTAATAGATGCAATCTCTCCTTTTGTTACTTTATTTTAATGCATTTTTAACTATAATACAATAAGGTGAAAGTTGCTTCTGTTTGATTGACGTGTAAAACTGAAATCTGGAGTCCAGATGTCTGTTTTTAGCTCTGCTTATTAGAATTTATCATTTAGTGTTCAACTGTTAATGCAGCACTGATTTTTTTTATCCACCTCCTTGGTTTTAGGGCCTCCTTTTCTGTTCCACAATGAGGCTGTGTTTATGCTTATTTTGCACTAATGTAGGATGTATGCATACTTTCTAGAAACTTTTACTTCTCTATCTTTAAATGCAACTGAAAGAATTTTCTGGAGACAGTCATTGTTTGCTTTTTACCTGTCGTCCATCCCACTGTGTTTCAAATGGCAGGTGTAGTTGTCTTCATTTGTTATTTCATTGTAGTTACATAATTTTTATTTATGTCTTCCTACCTTGATGTGTAATGTATGTCTATTATTTGTTGAAGTATATGCAGTAATGTGCAGATCCATATAGCTTGTATTTTATCTTGAGCTTTTTTCCTTCACAGAATATTTTTCTACCATTTATGTTTTGATTTTACTTGAGGTATGTGTGTATGTTGTCATGGGCATATCTTTATGATTTCCTAGGTAGCCTTCAGTAGTTACTGTTGTTATATTCTTGTCATTTTGGATACCAATGCTGCCACCAACATCAGTGTCTATAACCCAGGTAGATGTAGTTGAGAAGTATATGGGAGTGCTGTTAATTCTGGTGGTTCATGAGAAATCCTCCTTTCTCCCTCTCAGAGCAGGGCTCAGGCAAAGGATTCTGTTCTGAAGAATACTAGAGCTTCAGGCTTTATCTAGACAAGTCTGTCTTCATTTAAATGCAAGTTGTATTCACTGAAGTCTCAGCTGGGTACAAAATGTACAATTACATAGCTTTTAAAGGAAACAGGATTTTGTGGGAATAGTGAATAATAATTTTTTATTCCTTCTTTTGAAGATCAAACAGATTACCCTTAATGTTGCTTCTGAACATGACAACAGGCAGGAAGGCTGTAAACATAGTAAAAGGGTTATTCATAATTCACTTGCTAGTTTGTTGTGGGTTTTTTTATCCTTACAAACATAGTAAAAGGGTTATTCATAATTTACTTGCTAGTTTGTTGTGGGGTTTTTTATCCTTATTTCTCATGCATGGTTCAGAACTGTAGTCACAAACTCAGCTTGAGAACTCAGAATAAATCACAGCATATTCAGGGTGGAAAGGACCTCAGAAAGTCTCTAGCCTGTTTCTGCTTGAATCAGGGTCAATTGTGAGATCAGACCAGGTTACTCAGTGCTTTTCCTGGTTGGTAGCCTTGAAAACTTATAGTTAGGGAGGCTGCACTGCTGTACTGTCTCAGGGTGAGAGTTTTTCAATATATCCACTTGGTAGCCAGATAGAAAAAGTCTAGGATTTCAAAAAGGTGGGGAAGAAGGAGTTTGTCTCACATTTTTTACCTCCGTTCTTCTAATTTATAATCTTTCCCCTCTTGAGCTTCTATTTTAACCTCAGCTGTTTTGCCTCTCCTAGTGTAATGCATATGATGATGTATGCATCTCCCTTGAATTTCCTGCAAGCATTTCTCTTTAAAATTTTGTAAAGATGATGACAAAAAGTAACCACAAAAGGAAACTAAGGTAAAAGCCTGGTACAGATAGTAAACAAAGGAATATACTATGGTTATTTTGTGGTTTTCTCTTCCTGTTTATGCATTGCATAATATATGTTAAATGTGCATGCTACCAGAAACTAAAAAGTAATGAGTACATTTTTCAGCAAAGTTAAAATATGGTATTCTACAAGCTTCTTCAGTAGGAAAACTGTAAAAACTTGCATACAGTTATTTTTGATTTTTTTGTTTCCCAATTTTGGCACATTAAAGTTTTGGGGAGTTAAGTTTTGGTTACAACGTTTTTTCTTTTAACATTCCAGAGCAGCACCTCAGTTTTGCACCTAGAGGATATTTTATTATGTTAAATTAATAATGAAGATAATGTTTCTTGTTGGAATAATTGTAAAATTACGAATCAATGCAATGAAAAATACCAAAATATGTAGGAGGAGTTTTCAAAAGATGCTTGCTTGGAATTCAGTGGGTTATTTGAATATTGAAAGATTAAGGTCTGCCTTGAAAGGCTTGAAAAAAATTGACCATGGATTTTATGTCTAAAATAAAATTAATTTAAAGACCAGTTGTATGGTATAAAGAGTGAGTTCTTCTGGACATAAAGTCAATAAGTTGATATCTCAAGGGAACAATGCTTTCATCCCTGATGTAGTGAAGGGCTGTACAAGTAAGGTAATATGGCCCAACGTGGCTGTTCACATTAATAAAGACACAGCAAAGCACTACTTAGAGTCTTAGACAAGTAGAGTTAGGCAGAAACACATATATTAACTTGCAGTAGTCAGATACATTAAGAAAAACCCAACTTGCACACTATTTTGACTTATGGACTCTTCATTTGGAGGCTGGAAGAAGGATATTAGCAGATTGTCAGTTTAGTGGCTGCGTCTCCTATTCAGAAGGGGAATCTAAAGTTAATTAGGGTTCTTCAGCTGTTTTGAAGACAGGAAAAATACAAAAGATATCACTATGTCATTCACCTTCAGCCAGAGTAATGTTCAATTCTAATGTCACAACTAAAACTGAAGCAGGGTAGATTAGTGATTCTAATCTGTTCTGGATCAGAAATCAGTTTTAAATGGTTGTTTACAGTTTTACTGTTGGGACAATATGAAATGATAGATAAGCCAAGTGCTAATTGGGAACTGAAAGGCAGTTTTGTTACATAAATGTGTAGATGGTGCTCTAGTAAGATGCTTGCTGATCATATTGTCTAACTTGAAATCTGGAGATCACCCAGAAATCTAAAAAGAAATTAGAAACCAGTTCATGCAACCTCCAGGAGTTAACTTGGATTTCTTGTAACAAGTGATTTGATAAATTAGAAAGATTTCAAAAGTATTTCTGTACAAATTGGCTCCCAGATGATTTAATACAGTTTAATACACTGGGGAAATCATTGTATCTGGTTTTGTAAAAGGCTAATGTCAGGAGTAACTTGGGGATCTCCTCATAGTGTAGTAAATTACACATAAATTTGCTATATGAATGTAAACTTTTCTACTGTTTTCTTTCCTACAAATCTGTCAACATAAAGAATAGCTGCTTTCAAGCTTTTTTTTTTTTTTTTTTTTTTTTTTTTTTGTGAGCAAAGGCCATTTCTAGGAATGAATGTGCTTTTCTTGATGTGACCTACAGAAGGTGGATGAGAGCTCCAGACTGTTTTTGGAGGTAACAATATTAAAAATAGAAGTATTTCTGAGGATGTATAACTTACTAAAATTGGAGAGACCATACATTTCTCTTGTCATCTGGAACATGCAAATTAAACGCACTGTGGCATTTAAAATGTAGTTACAGAAGTTATCAGAGTTGGAAGTGAAACTTAAATTTTCTAGTGGAGGAGAAAGGAACCAGAAATTTATGCATCTAAATTGCTGTGCATGTATCTTTTTCATAAACACAAGCCAAGCCATAATGGGTTGTTGAAAACCAATGAATGGTTGAGAAAAACTCTTATGAGGAAGAGAATGAAAAGTTAAATTTTACTGGTTTTATGTGGAGAGAAGGGTACTTAATCTCTTTGAAGGGAACATGCCAAGGGAATGCTCAAATCTTTCTAAAAATGCTTGTTATCTTCAATTGGAAACTATAAATACTGCCATTTCTAAATAATATATAGTTCTTGTGCATTTAGCTGTCTTGCTTACTTTTACTTGTATGAAGCTAAAAAAGAAAATAAAACTTTTTGTTGCTATGAAGATAGTTTTGGGAGTAACATGGAAAATTTTGAATGTCACTGGTCACCTGGGCTAGGCAGGTTTGCAGAGGAGTGCGAGGGAGATATCTTCAGCTTCATTGATTCTTAGTATGTGAAATACATATATTGGCTCTTTTCTCGCAATTCTGACACTAAAACCTATGCTCAAAACATCTTGGAGAGGCCATTGCAAGATGTGAAGTGCTTAGAAAAGGGAACAAGGTTCAACAGATTTAAGAAGTAAAAAGTACTGGACTCTAGAATAGTGAAAATTTTCCATCAGAAAGCCAGAGTGGTAAGTGGAGAACATGCACACAGCCCTGCTTTATCCATGCAAAACACTTAATAAAATCACAGAGGAGGTGTCAAGCTGTTCAAAACAGATATCTTTTGTTCTAGGCTGATACTTGGGTGTTTTAGCTGCAGATAAACATTTGCTGCTCTGTATTTCTGGTTTTGTAACAGATTGTGCTGTGTGTGCAGTGATTTCTGAGGTTTGAGCTAATATGCTTATCCTCATTGCTGTTTTGCAGAAGCCTTTAATAAATTTTAAGAAGTGAAGAAAGTCCCTTTGTACTTCCTTGCACTTTTGGGTCTTGAATAGGCAATGTCTGCTTTTGTTCCTTTGCAAGTTGTTTATATTAATTTCACAGTTTGGTCTTCCACTTGTTGAACTCTTGTATTCTACCTCTCAGTTTGATCTCTTCGCTGTTGCTGAAGTTATGTTCAGTAGATGTGTTTGTACTTGGTGTTTGTGTAGGTCTTGCTATAATGGAGATGTATAACGTGTAATGAAGTGTGTGGTTTACAGGATACATTTTAGTTGCCAATTTGTGTGTGACTAGGATGCTTCTTAGTGACTCTTGATGGTGTTCTCTTGCCAGACCTCAAATCTCTGTCCATTTTCTCGGAGAAGCTGGAGGATTTTGAGACCTGAGAAAATTGCTACATTGAAACAGTTCAAGTTTCTGTACATGTTTGATTTCTTTGTAATTTGTTATGCAGTGGAGGAATTTTGTGTTTCATGGATAAGGTAGTTAAGTGAGGGAAATGCCCATTTCTTTGCTTTAGAGCATTAAATGGTTTGTTACCTCAATAATGACACCCTCATTTGCTAGTAACTAGAGGGTATGAAAGGTATTTGAAGTAGGAATTTGCCAGGAATACTCACGTTAATTTAGCAAGGAAGAATAAAATGAAGTGCTTTTTAAGTTGTGTATTATGGGAAGTTTACTTTTGCAACATGGGAGCACCAGTGATTGCAATGCCAAATGTGCAGAGCCAGTGGATAGTTCAGTTGGGCCTTTTAGGGGGAATGGACTGTGTACTATATTCAGGTTCCTATCATCAACAAGCACAAAGTTGAATAGTTGTCTATCTTCATATATTTAATGCCTGTTGTTTATATGCTATGAAATACAAAGTGTGGAATCTACTCATGTTTCTGCTGAAATACATGTCTTAGTTTAACCCCAGCTGGCATCTCAGCCTCACGCAGCCCTTGTTTGCTTCCCTGTGGTGCGATGAGAGAGAGAATTGGAAGGGTAAAAGTGAGAGAGAACTTATGATTTGATATAAAAGCAGTTTAATAAGTAAAGCAGAAGCTGCACACACAAGCAAAGCGAAACAAGAAATGCACTCAGCACTTCCCATGGGCAGGCAGGTGTTGGGACATCCCCAAGAAAGCAAGACTGCGTCATGCGTAATGGTTATTTGGAAAGACAAACACCTTCATCTCTGAACCTCCTTCCTCCTCCTTCCCCCAGCTTTATGTGCTGAGCATGATGCTGTGTGGCCTGAGATATGACTTCCACTTTGGTCATTTGGGGTCAGCTGTGTCCCCTCCCAACTCCAACCCCCTTGTTGGTGGGGTGTGGGGTAAGAGGCAGAAAAGGTCTTGACTGTGTATGCTCTGCTCAGCAATAGCTAAACCATCCTTGTGTTATCACTGTTTTCAGCAACAATCCAAAACATAGCCCCATACCAGCTGCTGTGAAGAAAACTGAGTTTGTTCCAGGCAAAACCAGCACAAAATACAAGCAAGTAACCTTCAAACTTCTCTTTATTTTTGTGCAGGCTCTCTTTCCATATTTCACTTGGGTATTCAGGCTTGAAAGATTGGTTCTGGGTATTGTATCAAAATTAAATTGAGATACTGACAAAAATGCCAAAGCTGGAAATTAGGAAGCAAAATCACTTGTTTTGCTTATGATATGCTCATGTTTCTGTCTCTTACATTAAATTATTTGACAAACTTCCAGAAAGGTGGTTCAAAAGTAATATAGCTCGCTGGAAAACTGTAGCCACAGATATCATGTATACCTAAGTGAGAGTTATAGCAAAACATACTGGTAAATTAACTTAAAAATATTAAGTGCTTTATTCATTTGCTACTTTTAGTACATGGATCTCACAAAGGCTGCTTTGACTGCAGGTTTGAATTCCATCAATAGTGACTATGCCTTTTGTTTGTTCCAGGTGTAGTAACTAAGAATGATGCTTTGTTGCAGGTCTGTCAGATGAATGAAAAACACTAATTTTAGGGACCCACGTTTTTGACTAGCTGTTCAAACACTAGATCTCAGGATAAGCAAACAGTTTGAGCTCAATTTAAGTGAATGAGCAGCCGCTCCCGATTGATTCAGATTCCTCCTTTTCTTTCAAGAAATTTTTAATCTGTTCAGGTATGGTTTTATAAACAAAACCAAAACTTTTTTGACTCCTGTGCTATATATATGAAGCTGTTGACTAGGATCTTCTTGATATTAGAACCATTTCTTTGGGCTTGTCTTAACAGAAGGCTTAGTGCAGAAATAAATACCTTTGTAGATACTAGTTGATGTTTGTCCCTTAAAATGAAGTAGTTAATTATCTTGTAATTGCTATTTTGGATGTTGCTGGAATGTTTATTCTGGGCTATAGATATTTGTAATTTATGCTGGCATGTCTAGCCTGATCCCTAGGGTAAATTGCACTTTTTTAGTTTGGGGAAAAAAGAAAAGCAGTTTGGAATTGCCTAGCTCACTTTGACAGTTATATTTATGGCAGCATAATTGGTTCAGTCATCTTGAGTTTAAAGTATAGTGTTATTTAACACATGCTTAGAAAAGGATAAGGGGGAGGTAATTGAAGAGTGCATTGTCACCCTCTGGGACTGAGATACTAATGCAAATTTTGAGGAGTTGCAAGCTATAAATTTTGTATTGGTTGCTGGGGTTTGGTGGTTTTTTGTTTGTTGTGTTTGGATTTTTTTTCCCTCCATGTATCCTAGAACTATGTAACAGCCAGTTACACTGCGGTTAGGTTGAGTGTCTTTCTGGAATGCTTGATTTGCCTTGTTTTTGTAATCGCCTGTTCTGAAGGGAGATAGCCAAGTCCCACCACTATGGTTAGAGCAGGACTGAAGATGAAAGCAGGAGATTGGTCGTGGTGGGCTCAAGTAATCAGCGTGGGGTGTTGTCCCACCTCTGGGCTGTTGAGTCCAATGTGCTGAACAAGCAGAACTTCACAGAAGTTAGCAAGCACTTTCCTGCTCATGGGGAAATATCAGCTACAATTTTTCTTCCAGTTGAAGAATCAAAGTCCACATTTGTTACAGTATCTGTAAGTTTTCCTTCAAAGTAACACTTTCAGTACAGCCGTGGTTGGGAAAATGGGTCTTTTGGGATTTGGGGATGAGTCCTTTCTGGGCTTTGTGCCCATAGCAACATGCATTAGCAGCTGTGAGACTGCAGTGCCACTGCTGCCCAGCCCTCTGCAGTACTGCTTCTTTTGGCATACTGACCTAGAATACTGCCCTAGATCTGTTTCAGAGGATTTCTTTAATTTTCCCCTTCTAGCTTGTCAGAAACCCCCTTGGGATGTGAAATTGGTTGGTAGTTCCAATGTGATAAATTAGCTGCTAATTAGTTTTCTTCTGGAAATATTTCTTACCTTTTAAATATATTTTTCCTTCCCTGGACTTGTCCTGACATTTTACTTTCTCTGAAACATCATAATGTTAATTAATCTTCTTAATTAATCTATTTGTGTAAATACAGATCTGTTAGGCTACTGTGCTGTTTCCTATTAAATTTTGTTTGTGCAACTGTAAACTAACCAGTTCATTGACTATGTGTAGTTGCAAACGTTTGTGGTGTCCCTTTATCACCAATTCTTTGTTTATTGCAGTGCTTTGTTGTGATAAGTTACAACACTGAGGCTTTCATGCACAGTAATCAGTATCAAGTCACTTCATACTGAAGTCAGTAACTGTCAAATATGAAATGCTGACTGTATTTTTTTTTGACTTGTGCCTAAATAGGAGACATAAGTAATTCTTTACGATAGGAAGGGATGCTAGTGGCTAGTCAGAAAGGGCATTCACCTTTGAAATGGTCAATGTAATCCAGAAATTGTAGCAAGTTTCTCCTTGTTTTATGGAATGATTCTTCTGGTTTTAGTTCCATTCTCTGAAAACAAATGACCACATAAGAAAAAAAACAAACCCCGAACACCCAATATTAACATTTTCTCATTTCCTTTGAAGAAAGACGTTGAGAAGCCAACAACTGCTTGCCTTTGTTTCAGCATCTCTGAATTTAGCCTATCTCCTTTTTATTCAGATTTGAAGTTCTTTATAGTTTCCTTTATTCTCTCTGGATAAATACTGTAATCCAACTCTGTGAGAGCTGCTAGGTTTATGTTAGCATTATTGGGTGTCACTTCAGAATGACAGCCTTAGAGTTTCTTGGCTTATGGTAGACTCATCCAGCATTTCAGCTGCACTTGCCTAGTCAGGGACATTAGTGTGGTTTATCTGTATGCTGCCCTTTCATGAAATTGAGGTCCTGGAGCCATCTCTGATATGATGGACCACTTATGATTCTGTGAAGAACTCTGCCCTGAAAAGATGCAGTTCTGACCATTCTTTTAGCACTGATTGTTTACAGTTACCTGTCTAGGTAAATGTTATATTGAAGGGATACTAAATATATTTAAGAATGTGTATATTTCCAAAGATTTCTCCACCTGGTTGTTCCATTTCTCACAGATAAAATATTTCTACATTTTGTCCCTGCCTCAGTTTCCTAACTTCTCTGGTGCTTGCTTTCTTTTGCCTACACTGGAGTCTTTGAAAGCCTCATTCCTGTACTTCCATCTGTCTCCTGCAGAACCTTTCTGAAACTTCCTCAGATTTCTCATTTGTCCACTTCCTTTTGCAGCTTCTTCCAAATCTCTCTGCCTCCACTCACTTGAGACAAAGGTTTAGAAGAATCTGCATTAATGATTACAAAAAACTATTCTGTTCTGGAGTTTTTTCCTTTTACAACAGACTTAGTCTGGTTTTCACAGATAAAAGTCATTAAAGTTTAATGATCCTTGACTCCCATCCCCCACCCAAAGGTCAGTTGACTGACACATCACCAACCTCTTAGCAATAGAGAAAGCACTTGTGATATAACCTGGGAGTGGATAGAAAGATACTCTAAACTGTTGCAGTTGATTTTCTGAATATTTATTTAAAACCTTGTAACACTGAGTTAGGAAGTTCTGTTCTGGCACCTTAAGGAAGATTGCTTTGGAAGATTCCCTTACAAGCAGCTACCTTGATTGCACAGTAAACATTTGAAAACATGACTGTATAAATGTGACTATGGTACTGGGGCTCTGAAAGTCTGGAGCAAAAAAAAAAAATCACAAATTTTAAGACATTATTTCACCCGGTCACTGTATTGTATCCAGTATAATTTTACCTACCATAGCCATTTTTGTTTTTACTTTTTCTTTCAAAGCCCCACAAGTCTGAAAATGGTCTTTTAAAAAATTGTTGTAAAGAAACAAGGGAAAGAAAAAAGCTGTTTGGCAGGAGTTAGCTAGATTATTTCCTGGGTGTAACAATCTAGAATAAGATTAATATGCTGTGTTGAGTACAGCATTAGTGCAGTAGCATCTTGCTTTCAGCTCATGATATCATGAGTGCAAGGTTGTATTCCCAGGGCAAAATCTGAAACTTTGAGCTGGAAGCAAAATCTTCCAGCTACAACAGTTGTCTATCAGAATATGCCTTTTAGATATAAGAATGTGATTTGGGAGCCACTGGCAAGAATTTTACTTATAATGAAGAATTTTATCCTCAAGTGTTGGCCTTCCATTGGACAAAACAAAACTGTTTTGCGGTTCTGATATCCTAAATGTCAAAATTAACTCGTTGAAGATACAGAAGGAACAAATTTCACTTAATTATTTAACTTACTGTTAAGCATATTAAGAGTTCTAGATAATTAGAAGTGGTCCAAAAGCACATTGTTTGTCATTAATACTAGTTTTCAAAGGTGTGTTTGCAGAGACAATGGATCCTTTTGTAGTTGAGGCTTGGTCAACATGAAGGGAGGAGGGAGGAGTATCAACTTTGCAAGGAAGGTGATTTGCATACTATTACCCCTTCATCTTTGCTTTCTGTCAAATTTTGTTAAGCTTGCTGTGTCCTACTTTAGAGTCTTATGATGAGATTAGGAATTCCAGTGAATTCTTTGTTGCAGGCTCCAGTAGTTTCAGCACTTGTGTTTACATTACCTCTTTTGTTTTCCTGGGAATAATACACAGTCATCATAATTCTTTGATGAATGCCTTAATTTCTTTTCCTGTATTGATTCCTATTTCCTGTATTGCTCCTGTTTGTCTTTTTTATTTTTTGTTTGTTTGTTGCGGTTGTTTATGGGTTGTATTTTTATTATTTATTTTTTAGTGTTTATTATGTAATATTTATTATTTCATGGTTTTAAGTTTTTAAGTTATATCAGGCAAAATATAGCAGCTGCAGGTTCATACCATGCATCTCTTCTCAGGGCTGAACATGCCCAACTCCCTCAGCCTCTCCTTGTAGGAGAGATGCTCCAGTCCCTTAATCATCTTTGTAGCCTTCCACTTGACCTGCTCCAGGAGCTTCATGTCTCTCTTGTACTGAGAAACCCAGAGCTGGACATAATGCTCTGGTTGTGACCTCACTAGGGCAGGACCATCTCCCTCAACCTGCTGGCAATACTCCTGCTAATGCATCCCAGGATACCATTGGCCGCCTTTGCCACAAGGGCACACTGCTGGCTCATGGACAGTTTGTTGTCCACCAGGACCCCTAGGTCCTTCTCCACAGAGCTACTTTCCAACATTTTTTTTAATGGTGTCCAGTCTTCACATGTTGTCCTGGGTACTACTGTGCTGCTTTTAAAAAGGCATAAATTAAAGATCTCTTCTGTTTAAATTTTGATTTGTCTCTCACTGATCCTTTTACTGGTTGATGCTTGCTATGTGCCAATGCTGTTGTTTCAGTCCTTAAAATGAGAAAAGGAGGGTAAGGAATTGAAACAGTAAAATAGAAATGACAGGGCAGATGAAAATAAACACCTCTAATTTCATAATCAGTATGTCCCCTTTTTTTTTTTCTGAAAAGGTTAACTGTTGTTATGGGTATTTCCAAGGAAAATTCATAGCTTGTCTCTTATGTCTGTCTACCTCAGCTGAAATTTAAAGGCTGCAAATTCCACAAGGTGTACTTGAGCAAGAATATTCTAGTTTGGCTCATGTGATGTCTCCAATTGTTTTTGAAGACCAAAAACATTAAATCATCTAGTTTCCATACATTTTAGGAAATAAGTATGGAAAGTCATAACTCTTCACTGATTTTGCTCATATATCATTTACTTTCTATGAAACTTGAGTGGTTTACATGCAAGTCTTCAGGGATTGGGTAGGATTATGTTGGTCATATAATGGTGTCTCTGGCACAACAAGTAACCAAACCACCAATGAATGTAATTATCATAGCCATTAACACTGCTGCTGGTTGGAAGTAATGAATTTCAGTTTGAGCACAGCACTGGTTGTTGGCTGACCTTTCAAGTAATCCTGGTGAAGTGGCAAAGGGATTCATTTTAATTGGGATAGAAGTTTTAGAGTTAATAAACAGCATATTTTTAATAAGTAAGTTGAAATTGGTTAAGAAAGTTACATGCAAATTGCAAGCCTTGGTGTGCCTCTTGCTTTCCTCTTCCTCCTCAAGTCTAACTGTATTGTGTTGCAAATATTTTCCTACTCTTTCTACTCCTACTTTCTTTCTACAAAGAAAAATGATATTTTTCTTTAATTTGGTGCCTTCAACTTGCTGTTAGGAAGAATAAGCTCATTACAGGGTAGTGTGTTATTGATTATTTACACACCTGTAGTTGTTTTAATTAGTAATTAGGATTATAATATGGTTCAAAAACTGCTGCTGGATCAAGTGCAAAATATTTGTTCGTGTATGGTGCTCCCAAGGATTCTATATTTGAGCATATATATATTTGAGTCTCTCTATGTACCTTGACTATGTAAATTCAGAGTTCTTGAGCAAAAGATTTTTTGAGAGGGAAGAGAATAATGAAGAAATACCAAATCATATACTTGTTCTAAAGCTATATATATCTAAGGAGAATTACTGTTTTTAAATTATATTTGTGCTTAGTGATCATCAGTTTTACCATTTGGTTTGGCTTTCAGCAGCTGATTTTTTTTCTGTTGTTTTGATAATCTTTTATTAAGAAAGAACATATATGAAAAAATGAATGATTTTAAATTAGCATAGTAATTATGTCAGCTGTGTGTGATGTGATGGCTCTCTTGATGAACTGTGACGCTGTGGGTAGCCCTGGAGTTGTAGTTTGTTTGCTGTCCCTCCCTGGGAATGGTCCCTTCCAGGGTGGAAACCTCCAGGCAGGAGGCTCTGCACTTATTTGCCTCTGGTTTTGCCTTGACTTTCATTTCCCTTCATTCTCTGCCTTGTCCATGCCCCATTCAAGTGATGCTTGGCAGCATCTTTTCCTCTCCCTCTGAGTTTTGTACCCTGGTTTGGTGCAAAACAAGCACATGGCATGTGGCTTAATGGCATGGACAGTGGCCAAGTGGATAGATTGCAAATCTGCTTAATTTGTGTTAGCATATTTCAGCATTGTTCCTAACCTACTGGCAGAAACCAAACTGATACAAAACTCTTTTTACCTGTCTGTGCTCTTTTTTCTTATGTACAAAATAGACTTATTGTTTTGAACAGTTTCAGGAAAGTCTTGTAGGTTCTTTCAATTGGAGAAGGGTTGGAAAACTCCTTAATAATAAAAGACAGGAAGTTCTTGTGTCCAGTTTGCCTGGCACTGCCCAGATGCTTGTCAAAACCATGACTAGTTTCACTCTGGGTATTTTATGGTTCCAGATGATAACGTGTGTCTCCCAGTACTAATTTCTTCAAACTACATCACTATTTTTCATGTTTTCCTGGATCTGTGGTATCTGAAATGTATCCCTAGGCTTCTGTGCCAAATCTAGAGGGAGATGTAAGGAGAGAATCGTTACGGTGGCAGTTATTTTTAGTGACTCTCCCAAGGTGATAACCCACAGAATCACCTTGGCTCTTGAAGTACTCTTATATGGAAAGATAAATGTTCAGATGCAGCAATGAATTGTAATATAAGCATTTAAAGAGGACTGTTTGCTTGTGCACTTCCTTCCGCCATGACACCAAACAGACAATTGCCCCTTTATTGGCAATCATCATTATCTCAATTGGTTCCATATACTTTTCAGATAGATTTTTCTCATGCTCTTTTGTAAACAGTTGCCAACTGAACTTAAACTCTCTTCATGCTTGATTTTGGAGTAATTGGCACTGTTGTTAAACAAACATGAGCAGAATGTGAAGGTTCTGACTTTTCAAGAAGATTCTACACTTGCATTTCTGAAAGTGCACTGTACCACAGAAATACTGTTAAAGGTATACATCCAGATAGGGTTATTATTTATTTTTTGGAGCTTTGATTAGGAGAAAAGTGTATGCACATGTTACATTTCTATTTGGTCACACATTGAAAGATAATTGTGGCATTTTGTTAAATATCCCTGAAGTTTTAAATTCACAGGGATTATGGATTAGTGATGAAACCCTGTAGGGCTAAATACACTGAATTCTGCTGGCTCAACTGTTGAAATCAGGCTGAAAGTCTGTGGTTATTTCCAACCATTAAACCTAATAAACCAGCTTAAAGCCAGAGTGGGATGTTTAAACTTGTGTTCAGCCTTCTCTAAGGATTTTTCACAGGAAAATGTAGTTTCACTGTAGTAGTCCTGATAGCTGTATTCCAGTGCATTTGAAATACCTCTCAGTTGCACTAGATCAAGTTCTGCCTCATTTAAGAAAATCCCCATGTGCCATGGTACTTTTAAGTGATTTGTAATTGTTGTTTTCCTTAGTTGAAGTTAATTCCATACCTTGCCAAATTGCCCTGTCTTATGAGCGATTTCCTGATACTGAATTTATATCTACAGAGAATTGGCTGACTTGTGGGACAAGCTACAGAAGTTCCAATTACAGTTTCTTTTTCATGTTAGCTAAATTGCACAATTTGCTTTTTGCATAAATTCTTAGTTTTCTTTAATTTCTGAAAAAATGCCATATTGCAATAATTTTTTATGTGCAGCAAAAAATTGACATTTAATAAATGTGTTTTGTAAGTAGCAATGTGGTTAAGGCTCATAGTTTACAAAAGCAGAAGAATTCACTGAGTTATAAAATGCTGCAGAGAACATTGCAGAATAGTTAAAGTAAGCAGAACTCTTATTGGTAAAAGGAAAATACTTAGTTTTATAATGAAATGGTTGCCTATCAGAGAAATACAGATTACCAGGACACTAAAACTCATCTGAAATACAATGATACCAGACAAGCTGAAAAGCATTGAAAATTATAGGATATGTTGAGGTTTTTTTGGTGTATGTTTTCTCTTTGGTTCTGTGTGTGCTTGAATTCTACTGGTTTTCCTTTGGGTTTTGTTTTATTGTCTTCCACTGACAGCAGGGAAAATACAGAATTAAACCCTGCTCTTCCACAGGAAAAAGTGGACAGCATTTCATTTATATAGTCAGTTGAGGGACCTGACTTTGCTCTGGAAGAAGGGTTGTCTGTCTTTTTGTATTGGTGAAGAAAATTTATGCTCTGCTTTTCTTGGCCTCCTTGAATGATATTTATTATTTGAATGAGAGTAAACAGTGCAATGCTGAGGAGAAACCAGTCTCATTTACTAAAGTCTTTGATACCAAACACATGGAGTTTTGGAGCTACTGTATGGTTGTATAACTGTGTTCCCCCTGGTTGCTTCTGATAGTTGAAGTGGAATGCTTGCAGTTTGCAAGTGATTGTCATTTCTTTGCAGTTCACAAGACTACAGCTCTTCTTAGCTTGGGTTTTCATGGTGCTACTTACAGTTTGTTAATGTCTGTGAGATTATGCCCCTTGAGTTTGGAGCAGCATGCTGTGTTACAATGCTTTTGGGGAGGAAAGAGGAAAATGGGAAAATGTGTGCATATTAGACTTTGGACTATGCCTAGTGTTCTGACATTAAGTCAGCATGAAATTGTAAGGATGTACTCATGTATTCAAGGCTGCCTTTGAAATAATGGTTGTCCTATTCTGGAAAAAAGTAAGTGTTTTTTGGAAGTTATCTCCTGTGTCTATAATCATGTGAGGCATTTAATTTTCTCCTTCAGTTTCTGCTGGCTTTGTAGGGATATGACATGTAGCCAGCAAACCTTCTGGCACATAAAAGATTATACCATGGTGCTGAATTTGAAATAATGTGGAACTTTATCTCTTGGAGGTTTTGGTGAGGAACGCACCATACTTCAGTGATGTACAAAACATACTGAAGAGTCACCATGAGATGTGGCTTTGTTGGGTTTGACTAACTTCAGATGATGCATTTGTGCTATGAATACATTACAGAATCATTTAGGTTAGAAAGTTCCTCTAAGATCATCAAGTCCAATCCTTGAACAATCACCACACTATGAACTAGATTGTAGCACTAAGTGCCACGTCCAGTCGTTTCTTGAACACCTCCAGGGATGGTGACTCCTCCACCTTTCTAGGCAGTCTGTTGTAACATTTAACAACCTTTTCTGTGGTGGAATTCCTCCTGATGTCCAGCCTGAACCTCCCGTGGCGCAGCTTGAGGCTTTGTCCTCTCATCCTCCCTTCTTTATCAAACTTGACATTTATAGAAAGTTACAACGCCCCCTGTTGGTTTGGTTTTAATTAGAAACTGTTTCCCCAAAGGATGTGACTGAAATATAAATACTTGTTCAAGTTAAATAGCAGTAACTCTTTTCCTTGATCATGCTATTAAAAATGAAGGCAATTACTTAACAAAGTTTGAAAATGATTGGAACTTTGGAAATACTTAGTCTTAATAAAAGTCATAGCTATTTTTAACTAAAAGAGGTTGTTCTTGCAGATAATGTAATCTGAACATAATCTACTTTTTTCACATATAAATACTTGTTCAAGTTAAATAGCAGTAACTCTTTTCCTTGATCATGCTATTAAAAATGAAGGCAATTACTTAACAAAGTTTGAAAATGATTGGAACTTTGGAAATACTTAGTCTTAATAAAAGTCATAGCTATTTTTAACTAAAAGAGGTTGTTCTTGCAGATAATGTAATCTGAACATAATCTACTTTTTTCACTTCTTTCTATAAAAGAGGTTGTTCTTGCAGATAATGTCATCTGAACATAATCTACATTTTTCATTTCTTTCTACTAGCTGGATTTTTAAGTTGTTGCTGTTTCCAAGTAATGAAGGGAAATCCACACTTAATCTACACTTCCTGTTCAACGTGGCAGTCTTAGTCCATTGATACTGCATCTGTAGCTCAACATTAAAGAATTGATATGAGACCAGCTGGTTGAACTGGGGACAGACTAGTTCCTTGATTATAATTTGATTGAATGAGGGAAATCTAAACCTGTTTGTACTAAGTCCAGCTTGCCTTTTGCCATGGTGCCTGTGATGGGTTTTACATTGACATTCCTTGTTTGTAGAGGAGACTCCTGAGCAAATTCATGTGGAGGAGCTATATCATCTATTCATAGACTCTGAGGTGTACTAGATTTACTAGACTTGTAAAGACGTTTTTGTGGGTTTTTTTGCTTTTTACTTTTAAATTCCGTGTTCTAGAACTAATGCAAATAAAGAAATTGCTCTTAGCAGGGACAAGATGTAGACATAAAATGATGAAGTGAAAGTTCAAGAAATATAAAGGTCTTAGCTAGCTACTTGATGGAAGAAGAAAAACAAATAATGATGTCTCATACTTGTAAGGACAGGGACCTTGGTGGTGCATGCAGAATTATTCCAGTTTTGGTGGTCTAGATTGACAGCCATTCTCAACAGCAAGTAGGTGCCATCATCACTTGTTACTTTTAGTACTCTCTTTTAAGTCATAGGGCCTAATAGCTAAGGTACACAAAGGAAAGAGTTAGCAAAAATGTTTTCAGATATTAAGAGAACCAATCAAGCTGTTACCAAAGAGATGATAAGATTCCTGCCTGTGGCCTAGATGCAGGATGAAGAGAGCTTGACAAATGTTCAGACATTCACTCTAAACTGATTATCTATGTTAGAATTGTCCTATGGTTTTTGGCAGCATTGTAATCGGGGATTTGAAAGTGATTACCTTGCTGAATTCTAATGTTGAGCCAAGCACAGGAGGGAATACAGTCTGCAGCTCAGTGTGCTTTGTCTATTTCAGACTTGGCATTTGCCTTATCTGTACGGTTAGTTGGTGCTGTTTGTGATAGGAATTCCATATGGTTTTGTTTTACAGACAAGTGAGGATGTTTTCTGTAAGTATTCTACTTTATATAATGTTTTTATACCTTAGACATCGATACAAACTTTTTTGGATGATTTTCCATGCACCTTAAGGTATTTTCATGAATAGCTGTGCAAGAAATGTTTTTGCTAGGAAAATTCCATGCAAGCACTCAGCTCTTAAGAACAACTGACTGCTGCACATGAGCAGCACTTTAGATATTCAAAAGCCACATATGGCTTAGGAGTTCTAAGCTATCATCATCTGAGCTATGCATTTGATTCTTTTAATTGCAATGTACACACACACAGAGGTGAGAGAACTCACATTCTTTTATTTCAGTACAATTTGAGAGTGTTTATCCTCAGTAATCTACAAGAGATTTAAGGATCACTTCTATTATTGAGACTAACATTTGTATATATTGTGTTTATTGGAAGGAGATTAGATTGATTTCCCCACCCCATCCCCTCTCTGCTTTTGTCACTGTCTTCATTAGCTTGTTGGTTTGCAGCAAGCCTTCTGGGGTATCTGTAGGCAGCACAATGCATTATGAGCAGATGCCTGAATTAACTCGTGTATTAGAAGCATGAGCATGTTGCTGTGCTATCATACCACTCCCTCCAGATCAATTCATATGTAGGCAAAGCTCAATGAATGTGATGGCCTTTTACAATAAGCTCTGGCCATTCTGCATTAGCAAAGTTCTGTGGCTCTGTGTGTTTATGCTTCTAAAAATTCTGCATGTTAAAAAACCTAAAAAGGTTGTTCAGCTTCTTTTAAGGAGAAAAAACTTCATTCTGGAAAAGGTGCTGCTAAGGTGCAGAGATGGTGACAAAAGGTTGCCTATTCAAACTTTCCCACAAGAACAAGGGGATGTGAAATGAAGTTTTCGAGTGGCTCTGTGAAATAAAAGGAAGACACTTTCGTTCTGTGAAGCATATTTAAACTGGGAAACTTACTGTGAGTCTGTGGACATGTCTGATGTTGCATTTTCTGCAGCTGTTTGCAGTGCCAGGTGTCTATTGCATACACTATGCATAGGGCCATATCAAAGGATAGTTTTTTACATTTCTGTAATCACAAGCACTGAATCACAGCCTTCCTTAAAGGTAATATGTACACTTCATGACTCATCAGCTAAAAAACTGCATAAAGCCAAGTTCAGTTTTCCATCACAAAGGCCTAATACAACACTAATTGTTTTAACTAATATAACTTCATAATGTTAGAAGAATCCTGATTTCATTTATTACAGCTTTTTGTGATTATTTTTTCAACTGTCAAATAGAAGCAAAGCCCCTTAAAATAGTTGTACCTGAAAGTCTCGATCTGTAGAAAGAATGGCACTTTAAGTCCAGAATAAAAACTTTAAAAATTGGTTTTGCCATCAAGAGAACCTTGTAATTCAATTATAGCAGATAATATCTGGAATCAATAATGGCTTCTGGTCATCTGTTAGGAGGAAAAGAACACCAATGTCTGCCTCATTAGTTCTTATATGCAGATCTCCAGTTATTTCAGGCATAAAAATTTTAAGAATATAACCCCAAGCAAAACTTTGAAGTGGGCCAGCCACCCCTGTTACCAGCTAATCAATTCTACTTTCTATCAGAGCATCTTGTTCCCTGTCAAAATCAGTCCTTCTCACACAGTGTTCCCACCATTGAAGTCTGATCTTCTAGTGTGTGTTCACCACATTTCTGTGTAGTTCATGTGCCAGCTCTGATAGTTGGGGCATCATGACTTAGGACATTGAACTGGAGTCTGTTTTTCAGTCAAGCATTTTGCATGCAGAATGTGGCCAAGCAATAAATAATTATGCAAGTAATTTATGTTCTTCTGCCTCACATCCTTTCCCTGCTCCTCTCTCTTCTGTTGGAGGACTTTTTGTATTATGTAAAACTCGAGTCTGCTATTCTGATACAAATATTCATTTTTGAGCATTGTCAAAAATGATGAGATGATTTAGATGATGTAGATGCTGTAGATATTGCTTCTACTTTTATTGATCCCTTTATATATGGGGGTGTATATCCTGGTAGTCAGCCTAAAAGTGCATGTACTATGTGTCTGTCTGCTTTTGTACTGTTGAGCTTAATTTTAACTTCTGATGAGGGCTCTTGAGCACCATGTCACATTGTGCCCTTTCTGGGGAGACATTTTCATCTTATAAACAAAAAGACAAGCCAGTCATGAAAATGGCTTGCTCTTGGTGAATCTGAAATCAATTTTATAATGCTAACTTGCCTGTAAGGCTTGAATGCACTAGTTGCCAGTAGAAAATGCATCTTGTTTTAGTTTTTAGAACACTGGTGTTATCTGTGCTCTAGATGAGCAGAAGGTGAGTTCCTGCACCAAAAATCCCCTTAGTTTAGGTGTTAATTAAGACCTTGGACTTGGATGGATATTTTTACACACCAGGTAAATTCATATGTAAAACTGTGCAATGGTGAGCACAGACAGGTGGATATTTGGATGAGAGGAAAAAAAAAGACATTTCTTTTGAGAAGTTGAATTCAGAAGCTCCATTAGATTATTCATTCTCTTTCCCATTTTCATAGTTGCAGTGAAGGTCAGATATGAAGGTAAGGATTGGAAACATCTTTCCAGTTGTTCACACTGGTCCTTGTAATGAAAACCTTTGTGAAACATGCAGAAAATATATGTTGTGAGATCTAATGTCACGTTCCTGAGTGAACTAACTATTCTACGGAAATGTGGAAGAAGAATGTTTACAAAATATTAGCTTGCCTGATTAATTTAGCTGTTAATTACAGACAGGTAACTGATCTCAAATATTCTTCTCTTTCTGATTGTGTTTCTATAGTTCTCATAGAATTGGGTTGTTTCATAACTTGCGATTCACTGCACCTGTAATAGCCTAAAAATGTTAACCTTGGCATAAATCCAAAGTTACTTTAGTACTGCATGTCACTGTAGTTCTCACCATACAATTTCACCTTCTGTATGGATTAGGCTTTTGTGTCCTGTGTTGTTGTCTTGCTTTCTTATTCTCTGAGTATCCTTGGGCAGCAAGAAAATATTTAATAATGCCAAATGACTGCATTATTTGAACTCAGTTTCTAAAATATTTCTGAGGATGTGTCTTGCTACAAACTTTTATTGTGGAGTTCCATATTTCTCCCATGGCCGAGAGGTGATTGAAGATGACATCAAACACTCTTCCTGTGCTGAAACACAAACAGGCCATTTGTATGACCTTCAGATACTACAATGACAAAAAGTGTGTCTAGATGTAAGTCCTATTGATACTTAGCTTCCCAGGGACATGCATGTGGACAGTGCATCTGCAAAGACTGCAGATACTGGTAGATGAGCTGTATTCAGAATGGATTTCTCTTCTCCTGTTCTCATTTTCTAAGGTCTGTGGTATCCAGTTGCCATGGAAGAGAGAGAAGGTGATAACCACAACAGCTACTGTTAATATAAGAATTAAAATGGTCTTACGTGATGCATATGGGTCAGTGAATGGTCTGTATGTAAAAAGTTCAGCTCTATGAGTATGATAAATATCTACTACTCTCAAGTTAGGCTGAGAACACTTTCAGCCATAGTCACCACAGAGTGATTAATTATATGCTGACTACTAGTAGAAGAAAGACTTAGGGAACATCTGCAAAGTGTTGAAGGACAATGTGGTCATTGGAGAAAAGGGCAAGAGGTTCAGTACATCAAATTTATATAATGGCT
>NW_008667511.1:31381-75539 GCF_000695815.1 Acanthisitta chloris | reverse complement strand
ACCCTGGCATCTTCTGTGGTGGAACTGCAACTACCTCCTTTCATGACTTCATTGTTATCCTCCCTGGGGTCTACTTATGTGTATATGCCATAGGTAAACCGAAAAGACATGAATCATAGAATGGCTTGGGTTGGAAGGAACCATCTCATTCCAACCCCCATGCTGTGGGCAGGGACACCTTCTACTAGACCAGGCTGCTCAGAGCTCCATCCAACCTGGCCTTAAACTGCGAAGGATGGAGCAGCCACAGCTTCTCTGGGCAACCTGCTCCATTGCCTCACCACCCTCACAGTAAATAATTGTTTTTCTAGTATCCAATCTAAACTTGCCCTCCTTCAGCTTGAAGCCATTCTGCCTTTTCCTATCACTGCATGCTCTTCTAAGTAGTCTCTCTATTACTACATCAGCCAATTATTTCAGGACTTCAGGATGCATCTTATTGAGTCCCATCGGCTTCAGATTCCTCAGGTGGTCATAACTCTGATCCTTACTTAGAGTGGGAGGGACTTTGCTCCCCCAGTCCTGCTGTCCATTCGCTCAAGAGGTGTGGGAAGAGATGTTGCCATTGAAGACTGAGGCAAGAAAGTTGTTGAGTACCTCAGCCTTCTCCTCATCCATTGTTACCAGTTGTTGAAATAGTTGTTTAATAGCCACCTCTGTCTCAGTCCCAGTGCTGTAGCATGACTTGGTTAGTAGAAAGTTAGCTGAGTAAACATTTGTGGAATAAGTTTATCTGTGGATTCCTGTGCCTTGCATTAAATTCTCTGCTGCTTTGCAGTGCACTTCTCTTTTCACTTTGAGTGACATTGCTAAAGACTGCAGGCTGCCTGTTTTGGGCCTGACCTTACTGCAAAGCCTCCACAAGAATCTAGCCAGAGTTTTTCAAGTGCATCAAATGAATGTGCTGGCTCAGAGGTACAGGTGATGCCCTCATTTCTTTCTTTCTTTTTCTGGTACCCTGCAGCCCATCCTTCTAGAAGATATTTCAAGGTATAATTTTATTCTTCTATATATGCTCTAAAATGATTTCTAGCTATTTTCTACACTGTGTCAGATTTCAGTCTTTTTTTGGCCAAAAAGTTGTTTTTAAACTTCTCTTAAAAAAGAAAAAAAGATGAAGAGAAGAGAAAAAAGTCTTTAACAGCTCTAGTAACTAAGTAATAAAAACTGAATGTCACAGCAAAGTCAGATCATAACAATGTGACAGGATATATTGGCTCTTAAGGAGAAAATTACTGTCATTTTTTTATCTCATGAAGTTTAAAATAAGACATCTCACAACTGTAATAACACATGAGGGTTTGGTTTGGTTTTGCATGCTTCTTCAATTGTTTTCTTAATTTATTTCAGTGGCTGTAGGTGCTGATTTGGTACACTTCATAATTGAGTTTTTCTTCTTGCAAGCTACAAAAGTAACTAGAATGACTTCTGTCATTTCAGTGCCACAGAGGAATTTAGATATATATTGTATTGATATTCAGTGATTTTTATTTTCATCTGTTCATAGTTAATAAACTATTTTAATTTTCCGATCTTTGTATAAGAATTAATTGAAAATTTCTGTTGTTTTTTCAGCTCTTAGATAAACTTTTTCACTTTTTCTCTGTACAAATCGTATCTTGCAACAAACCTACTTATAAAATGGTGTACCCGATCATGGTGTTGGAACCAAAGTAGCTCTTATTTCATAGTGCTTATCTCAGGGTGGGATACTGGTCACATGTTATATGAAACTGAGGGACTGACCAGGCACATAATCTCACAGATTTTTTTTCAAAGGTGTAAAGACCATGGGTTAAGCTAAATGGACCACCATGGTCAAAATGAATTTTCAAGTCTTTAAATTTTGAGGGAAGATCTGGCAGAAATGTGCTGTCTGTACATTTTTATGCATGCTAGCCTATAGTATAAACTGTATCCTGCTGGTTTACTCTTGAAATCTGGAACTTTCTGTCAAAGATTCACAAATGAATTTTCAGTTTTTGTGGTTGCTGACAGCTAATTTCTCCTGCTGCCTTTGATGAACAGTGTGGCAAGCACAGATGGTGGATGGCAGGTTACATTGTGTTTGAGTGTAGTCTCTGCCCGGGGCAGGGTAGACCTCTGACAGCAGGCAAGAACATACATATGCTCTTTCATACATGCATATCCTTTTGGCTTTTACATGCGAAGTTTTGTTTCCATGCCTCTGAGTTGGTGGGGTATTTTTAACTTGGCTATGAGATTTGGGGTTTCCTGTCTAGATGGATAGATATTTAAAAGCAGTAAGACTGCTGTTAGGCCACAAAGTGGTTTTGTGCATCGTGCCCTGCTGATATTGGTGGAAGGCTGTTTTCCTCTTCAGCTTCAAAATTAAGCTTTGAAAGAACATTACAGTGCAGAGAATCAGAAGCACTATTGCTTGGTCTTGTGGTCTGAATTAGGCAATATCTTAATTCAGCATTTCTAATACAGTAAGAACAAGGATGAATAGCTGAATTGCTATCTAGCATGTTAATAGATTTTTAGCATTTGTAGGAATGAGCACTTTGAGTGGCTTTTGAGTATCTATTTTGGTTCTGAGTGAAAAAACTAGCTGGCTGTTGCTTTAGCACTAGCAATATAAGACTTAACGTTTGACCATTGTGAGTATTTGGGGAAATCACTGCTGTGGTGGATGTTTTGTTTCTGAAGCATGTTTTATCTCCAGCAAGGGAAGCTCATTTCTGTACCACTTGTCCTAGCCTGAGCTCATGACTTCCCTTCACTTGGCGAGGCTGCAGGGGAGGCTACATGTGCACTTAACATACTGGAGTGAACACGCTTTACTGGTCTCCACTCTCTGTTTCCTCACATTTGGGATTATATGGAGTGCTGGGTCTATACCATCCATTAAGGGAATGTGAAATAAGCTTTGCCTTTTTTAGTGTGAGTGGTATAGATGGCAATAAAAATATTGGTATATATTGGCACTTTCAGCTTGCAAAATTCTGTTGTCTGATATGTGTTAGTGTAAGCATTTGGAATAAAACACTTTCTGTCCTTCGGGGTTATTATGGTCTAGCTAACAGTGTTTTCTGGTCCGAGCTATCCACTGATGTATAGTAGGGCTGTAAGTGTCTAGATTTTTTTTTTCCCAAGTCCTATATTTTAAATATTCTGCTCATAAGTGGCCTAACCTCAGATTTTTTCCTACAGCTTATTAAGTTTTAATAAGCCTGTTTGTCATCACACTTAACTCCTCCTGTTAATATACTATTTTTCTTAACCGTAAGAATAATCTTTTGTATTTTACTGTTGTAAATAATTGAAACTTACTATCTTTTCCAGTAATAGCTGGTTTTCGAGGAACAGTCCCACATGGCCTATCACTGGAGATTGGAGACACCGTTCAAATATTGGAGAAATGTGATGGTGAGTTCAGACTTGAATTCCAGTGATAATGAAGTTTCGTATACTGGTGGTTTGAACCCCATTATTATTAATTTATGTTATTAAATTGGCACATTTTTGAAGTCCATAATATAACACATTCTGGCCTCTTAATTATTTTTTCACCATTCCAGTGAACTCTAATCCCTGCAATAATTATTTACGGTTCATTCATTTTTATTTAATCTCTCTGTTTAGTAAACATTCATAGAGGATATGATTTCTAACATCAAGTTCTCATTGTGATTCTTCTGCTTCCTTGGTATTTCTGAGGGTAACCTGGCTGCTGTCAAGACACTTCTAAATGAATTCAGATATTAAAGCAGTGCAAACATTCTCTTCTGCCTCTATTCTGAGGTAGAGGATATAAGTATAGTTTTAGTGAATGCTGCTAGTGTAAGAGAAATAAAGTTGCAGTTTTTTCAGGATCTTCCTCTTTAGTGCCTAAGGCTTCTCTGTCAATGTTATTTTTTTTATCATTTGGGATTATATAGGTATGTTTTTTGTTTCATATCAGGATTATATATGGCTAACCATATAAGAAATTTTCTTTTTGAAGGCATAGGATCTATTCCTTTGAATCAAGTATATTATGAATTTTGCATAGTAATGTGGTTGATAGATTTAGAACATGAAGTCCAAAATTGATTTTTTTATAGAAATGATTTTTTTACAAACTATTGTTTACAGTTAAAATGAAGCAATTTTTTTTGGACTGGTGTGGTGCCTAGTGCAGAATATACCTGGGTTACATTGTTAGAAACATTTTGGGATATAGGGTTAAAGAATAATTCTTGAAATAGTGTGGATTAAGTCATCTGAATATGAGCTGCTTTAAATAAAATACCTTTCACTGTATGTAAAGTCTCTTAAATCAGTGCAGTCTGACAGCACTGTGAAATTGTTATATCTGTCCAAAAGGGAAAAATGAAATCTGTTTTACATATGGAAATGATTTGCATACTTTAAAAAGCAAAATGTTCTTTCTTCACAGGGTGGTACAGAGGATTTGCCTTAAAAAATCCCAATGTTAAGGTAAAGGTCAATTATAGTTTTGCGTTCTTTGGCAAAAATGTATATTCCCTTTTAAAAAATTTATATTCTGCATGCAAGTATATTATATATACTCTTATAAAATAACCCAAACAACTAGAGCAAAGTGTGAAGTATATTGTTGATATTGCTTTAATTAGATTTGGGCATGGATTACCCTTCTGTGTATTAGGAGATGTACTTTACAAATCCAAGGCTCTGGTGAATTTTCTTTTCCTTTCTGATTTTTAGAATTTCAACTCAGAGGAAGCTAAGAATGCAAATTGTAAATACTGTTGGAAAAGTTGGTTAAACTGTGCCTATTTTTCTCGATGCTATGAATTAATTTAGAGCAGTGAGTGAAGACAGCTAGTTTGTATAAGCCACATGCAGAGTACCAATTGAATAAAAGATATCTTGTCATGTAAAATACATGGATCATTTTATTTTTCTTTGATGTGTAGTCTTTGATTTCCATAGTAGCATATCTCATAGTACTCTAAACCAGACTTCACTAATTTTTTTTCTGCATTCAGACATGAAATGTTATGAAATTCATATCTCAGCATCTGTTCATGTTGACTATGTTTAAGCTTTACCCGTCTTTCTATTTTCTTAACCTTGCCTGTTGTCTTGTCACTCTAAAGTGTTTGTTTTCCATGGGAAAGAAGTATCATAAATCATGTTGAGCCTTTAACCTACATTGTAGGCCTTGACCATCTTCTCTGTTTCCAAGACTCTTTAGCTGCAAAATGACGTGCATATATGTTAATTTCAAAAGTTTCTAGGGCTCAGATCAAGTCATTTGCCTTGGTGGCAAGGCCTGTGGCCTCTGCTCACATAAATTTCCTTTGCTTTATATGAAAGATCAATCTGAACAATAAATTTAGCCCCAGTCTAACCTGATGTTTACTGCTTTGATCTCATTGATGTATATTACAAGTTGATTTATAAGACAGAAAGAGTTGTGGTTTGTTATTGCATCTTATGTGTCTTTTGTTGCAATTCTCACCACATGCTTGCTGTCAGTCTTGCTTTGTAATCTGTCAAATATGTGATAGAAGTTATGAATAGGTTTTCTAAACATGACTTGATGTGTGAAGAGATGAGATATATATTCTCTGCTTTCCCAGTGTGAATGCAAATAGTTCCCGGAATTGGATTTTTGAAGGTGGTCTTTCTGAAAGTAAAATAATAAGAGTACCTTGTAACTTGTTATTGGTATTACTCTGTCAAGATTCTTCCTTTGTTATTCTGCCAGCTTTGACACTTGAAGAAATTATTTGTGGCAGCTGGTCTGCAATAAATGTGCATGTGCAGCCTTCCTGTTTTCTGGCACACTGTTACACCTGCAAGGCTGTATGTCTTACTGACCTTGGGAGATGCTCTCCTGGACCACTTTACATTACAGAGTAGAAACATTCACAGGGGCAGTTGCCTTTATACAGTAGATGTGTTTTCACTGAAGGTCTAATGCCTGTGTTAAAAGAAAATGGGGCACCATCATTACAGACAAATCTGTATGCACCTGCACTTACTATGAAGAGAATATATGTGTATTTTCCCTTACTGCATGAGCTGTAGCAAATTCTGTTCCCAGCCAGAAGCTTGAAGCTGACTTGCCTCATTTTGCTTGTTCTGCTTTATGAAGGTTAGTGTGCTGTAAGAGCAGTTCATACTGCTGCAGCAACACTATTCAAAAGAACAGTGGACAGCCCTTAAACAACTAGGAAAAATCACTCCTGGTGGGACACTGAGGCTCTTTGATGGCATCTACCTCAGCTTTTCTGTCTACTGCAGGGCATAGCAGCCACCAAATAAAACTTGATTTTAACTTCCTTTATTAAACTAACTTTGTTTTTAGTGAACCTTGTTAACTTCATTTTGCTTTATTTTGAAAATACCTGTCTGTTCCAATCTTTAAGATGCTATTGATAAGGAGTTATTCCCCTGCAGCTGTTCTGTTTCTTGTCAAGGTGGAATAATGAATAAAACCATTTAGCATAAGGGAGCTCTCAAGCAATCTTCTACATGTTCTGCATGTGTTTATCATCTTATTTTCTGAAGCTTTGAGGGTTTAAAACTCTGCTGAATATAGCATTTCAGTTTCCATTAGAGCTATGCGGAGTATTTCTTGTATTCTTTCCTTGTGTGTGTTTTTTGGCAATTGTTTGGAAGACTTTGCAGCATGTATTTCATATTAAATGGTACTAAATGGTACTCCAAACTCATTTAAGAGGACTTTTTTCCCCCTGATCTGTTTTATTTTTCAGGGCATATTTCCATCCAACTACATTCACTTGAAGAATGCATGTGTTAAGAACAAAGGGTACGTGACATGTTCTGGTTTCAAATATTTAAACATGATCAGTTACTTCTACCAAAGGTTATTGCTTATAAAGTGTAGTGAAGATTTAGTGAATAGAGATGTTTTTCCCTTCTTTCTTCAGGTGATGAGGAGGCAATATTTATTTTTGACCACAACTGAGATAATAAAACCCAGAGTAATTGGTTAAAATTATTTTTTAAATTTTGTTTTGGAATTCAAATGCCCTTACTTAAAAGAAATACTGATATTTAATTTTTTTATTTTTAACATATAATACCTTCATCACTGTTAAAAAAATTGTGTAAGTGATCTTAGTAGTTTTTTTCTAAAGTTTTACTTAATTTCTGTATGTTCACATTGTGTCATTTATTTGGATTTATTAATAGAGAACTGATACAAAACAGTTTAAAATTTGTTTAGATAAAGACATTTCTCATAATGAATGCCTGAGCATCAACTGTATGTGATCTCTGTTTTGGGAGCATGAATGAATGAGTACAAGGTCCATTATTCATAATGGGCAGAAATAATGATAAAGACCATAACTGTATTTTAAAAAGTCTCATTCCCACAGGTGAATATGTCCCTACATTGCTGTTAAACTCACTGCTGTCTGCTATGGAGTTCAAGCCACGTGTTTTGTCATGCCTTAGGATCCTTTCTCCTTTTAAAGGGGTTGTAGCAAAACCTGAAGGTTCATTGAAATAAAATTGTAAACCATCACAATAAAATAAAGCTTGAAGGCAAAATAATTTTCGTTATCGGACACTGACAGTACTTGCAGGGAGTTCAATATTTTTGCCTGTATTTATTTTGTTAGTTTGTTTCCCATTCAAGCCATGTGCCCTACAGCACATCACTGCCAGGGGCTGTCACGTTATGTTAATTTTGTGAGAGACAGGATATCATGGAGAAAGTAAACCAGGCATGAAAGCTAGAGTGCCAAGATCCCTTTGGTAACTATGGGAATTGTTCTGCTGTGAAAGAAATTTTTGACATGCTTATCTCATGGTAAAAAAACTCACCTTGACTTCTCTAGGACCAAGACTTTCCATGGGGATTAAACTGGTTTTGCCCAAAGATTTTTTCCATGGGGATTAAATAAATATAAAATAAGTGTCATGGCCTGAAGGAGCACCCGTGTAGGTTAATAGACATCACTGTTGGCAGGAAGAAGTCTATATTAATAACTGCAATGGGATTAGTAATGCTTGTGTAATATCATGTGTTCTTCTGCATGTTACAGACAATTTGAAATGGTTATTCCAACAGAAGATTCTGTTATTACAGAAATGACATCAACTTTAAGAGACTGGGGAACGATGTGGAAACAGCTCTATGTGGCAAGTACCCCAAATGATGCTGCTTTGTTTTAATGCCATCTCAAAAGATGTTATTGTTTAGATGCTCTAGTTTACTTTAAGTATCTCTTTCAGGGAGAAAGGCATTTGGTTTGTTTTTTAACTGTTTTAATACCTGAAAATGTTATTTTGAGCTTAGTAGTGTTGTTTGGGTTTTTTCACTTACAAAGTTCATATTTCCCTCTTGTTTTTTTCTGCAGTTGTTTCTTTTTGGCAACATTTTCTTTGCTGCTGCTGTTCTTGCATGTTCAAAATACTCTGGCTTGCTTTCAGAAAGAAAGCCAAGACAAACAATAAATTAATGCCCATTTTAGTGAGGTTATGAAGTGAATGAATATGAAGTAAAAAGAGCAGATTTATCAAATGGCCATTTGTCAGAGCCTTTGGAATATAAAAGTTATTGATGTAAAGTAATGCTCCTTCTAAGTGAATTTTATATTTTCAGAGCAATTTTGCAGCAGTTATAGCTGAACTTTGGTTTTATGCCTTTTCTTCATAGGAAGAAGGAAAAGGGAAATAGGCTTTGGATTTTTGGCAGGAATTAACAGAACAAATCTGAATAGGAGTGGTTTTTCAACTTCATGTGATTCATTACTTAAATGAAGGTTTCAGTGATTTCCTCAAGCTAAAAGTTCTCAGAAAAACTATATCGAGTAAAACTACTTAGAATTGGTGAAGGAAGAGTTAACAGATTCTTCCCAAACAGAAGTTCTTTATGGGAAGTGGTTTATGCCCTTAGCTAGTATATAATTATGAGTAGGAGGATGTGGTTTTAAAGCAATCATATACACATAAGTTCTCCTACTTCACAGTTAGATGAAGAAGAACTGTCTGGACAAGATTCTATATATATGACACCATTTATTTGTGGTTATATGGTAGTGTGTACAGTTATATCAATGCAGGAAAAAATTAAAAACATTAACACACTGTGGTTCAGAGTTTGAATGCTCAGAGCTATTGCCTTTTTATCCCTTTAGGTGGATGAGTTCAAATAGTCTTAAATTACAGATCTTATATTCAATTTAGGTGAAAAAGCAACACAGAATGAATGTGCTCTTAGTAAAACAGTGCTATGGCATGAAGCAATTTTTGTTGAATTTTTGACATATCTATTATGTACATTAGAGTGTGTTAATGTGAGACATATGGTGTTGGAGTGAAATATGGGAAGGAGTGTGGTGCAGAGACAGAGTCTGTGGTAAGCTCCAAAATGATTTTATACACACAGGCACACACGCATGCAGGTAGAAATGGTCACAGTATGATGGGGAAGAAAAAGACTTAAGTAGGGGGAAGAAGGGGTTTTCTTCATTTCCACAGCATATCTGTATTTATTAGGATTTCCAGCTTATAGCAGTGATGTAGAGACAATTATATTTTGATCTGACAGAGGAATGAAGGGGACCTCTTTCACCGGCTGTGGCACATAATGAATGAAATCCTAGACCTGCGAAGGCAGGTCCTTGTTGGCCATCTCACCCATGACCGAATGAAGGATGTCAAGAGACACATTACTGCTCGTCTGGACTGGGGCAATGAGTGAGTAAATATAATAATAAATAAAAACAATGCCACAGCTTTATACTGATTGTAGAATGCTGAAATAAGGAACAAATTTCTAATGAGTGTTACTATATTTTTTATGGGCTTTCTCCATTGCTGTTCTGTCTACTATGTTTTAACAGTGAAAAGTCACTTATTTTATTATTTTATTTTTTTCTTTCACTGTAATTTGCATGGTAGTGGTACTGTCTGCAAGAGAATCACAGTGGAATATCTGCAATGTGCAGCAGCCTTTTGCATCTTCTTAACACACTTGTCCAGGGTGCCTATATGATGCAGTTAGCTTAGCTCTGTTATCTTGAGTATAACTATATAGGCTGACATTGCTTTTTTTTTTTTTGACTTGTCACAAAATTTAGTTCCTACTTGCATATCTCTAGCATACATCTTGCTACTGTGCTCTGCATATTTCTTTTGTCTGAATAACTAATGCAAATGGTATTATCTTTTTTTATCTTTTTCTTTTTTTAAGCAAGAAAATGCTTAAAATGCCTTTTGGCATTTGAGTGCACTCTCCATTCTTTAGTCTATATTTATACAGTTAAACTCTGACTAAATGCAGCAATATTCAGTAGTAGAATTAACTGAATTTCAGGAGGGTTTGCAGTATCTGAAAGCCTAAATACCTGACATAGCTGTGACTAATTGTGTATGATTATCTGTCTGCTTAGAATTTTGTGATAAATGATAGGAATTGTGATGGTTTTTGAAGTGGTCAGTTCTTACTCTTTAAAACATATTTTTAAAAACCTTTATAATCTTTTAAATTTTTCTAAATTCAGCACATCTGTGTCATTTGTGTTCTTAATCTTTATTGCTTGCTGCTGTGCTGAAAATAAATTTTATTCCTGTTGATTCATTATTTTGTTCAGGGAATAAAGACAAGCATCTTTGCCATCCAGTCCAAATTAAAAATAAGCTCATGTTTTGGCATTTGATGGATGTTCTTTTTATCTTCTTTTCCATGGTTGTCATTCAAATTGCGGTACTAGTGCAATTCACATTGTACAATGCTCACAATAGTACAAAGGACAATATCCATTGTACATTGTCCACAATGTGAAACAGATTTAAAAATTGTGGATAAATGTATTCTCTTAATGTTCCAAAGTGAAGAAAAGGAGGAGTCATACATGAATGGTGAATACAGCCAAAATACATTAAAACAAAACCAAAGTCAACTGTAGAGTACCAATTAACATGTACATAGTTTATTGGAATAAAAGATAAAAAGAAGCAGAGTTAATTTGTTTCTTTTGCATGTAGAAACTACTTACTGTTATTCCATTTCTCATACAGACAACTGGGACTTGACTTAGTTCCAAGGAAAGAATATGCTATGGTAGATCCTGAAGAGATCAGCATTACAGAGCTCTACAGGCTGGTATGTGAATGTAATGCTCAGTACTTTTCCTACCAAACTACATCCTGATGGTTTGATGGCAACTCTTGTCTGCTTAACCAGAAGTACCTTTTTTGAGCCAATAAACTGGCATTTCATAATGTAATGACTTTTACTATGAGGAAATAATTTTTTTGAACAGTTGTGCCATCTCTGCATCTGTATGAGATGCTTTGATTCGATATCACATTTGTGTGCACACATGTTTATTTTACATGTTATCTGTTAAAAGTTTTGTTTTCTGTTAAGTCATTAAAATTGTGTCTGTTAACATGAATTTAATCATCAATAAAAAGTTATGAGACTCTTTCATTAGAGCTTTACCTGGCCCATGAGTCCATTTAGAAAAGGATTGTGGAAATATAAACATCTTCTCATGGTACAAGTATTGTCACAATGAATCAGACAGGGCTCTTGTTTTTTTTTTTTAATATATTAATGTAAATATCAGTTAAACTGCATGGGGAAGCTCTCCTTTGGGTATAAAATCACACCTCGATTTACTAAAACCAGCACTGATATTTCTTATTCTGATTAAATCTCCTGTGAGGTCTAAGAAAACTTGCCAGTTCATTTATGTAGGCTTTGACTCCTATTTAAGCACCACAGCTGTTACAGATACACAGTTCTGAGCTTTATGTGCTCAAGACCAAGCTTTTGTTTAGACTAAATTTTATTTATTAGAACTTTTGTATTTAAATATAAAATAAAGCCAAAATATCATTGCTACAATATTTCGTGGAGCTGAAATTAGAATATATTTTTGATAATTTTAAATTACTCGTGCTAATATCTTGTAACATGAAGCCTACTAGTAATTTCTGCATGCTAGAATCAGTGTACATTTGAGTAGCTTTGAAGTCTTATGCAGTAGTACAGAACCAGTTGAAGCACTAGATGAAATACAGTGAGGAACAATTAATCATAAGAAGAGACATACGGAGGAAAAATAACCCTGAAAACTAATAATGGAACTCATGGAGTGCACTTGGAAAATCAAGAGGGGGGGAAAAAAAAGATAACCTCAGTTTGAAGGCTAAGTACCATAGGAAGATTGCAGTTTAAAATAATTTTGGTACAATGTGAGAGAGAAATAGTACAACTTGATGTGGTCCTGCTCTTAATGGGTGATTAAAATGCTAAAGGTATAAACTCTGAAATCAAATCAAGGGAATTTATTAGCTTCTATATAGCAGTTTGCCAAAGATTGTAAAATATGGATGTGTTTATATTTTCCTTTTAAAAATAGTGATATTTAGCCTTCTGCAAAAGCATTTTTTGTGTGTTTGAATACTAGAATAGCAGATCATTAACTATTTAAACCAGCTATGAAATACTATATTGTTACATCACAAAGCTTTAAAATGGCTTAGAATTTTCAGAGTAGAAAAAAGGTAAACTTCTAGAGGTTATTGTTTTTCTCCTAGAGATAATTATGGTACAGTGCAGCACTGGGAAACTCACTTCCCTGCATTGTCCTTCTCAGATACAAAAAAAAAAAAAAGAAAAAGAACAAAACCCTGTTGCAAGTTATTAGTGAACAAAAAATTACATTTGGATTAAGAAAGCAGTTCTGGATTACATTTTTTAGCTGTTTTTGTTTTGAGATTTTTGCGTTTAATTCAAACTGGCTGCTGTGTTGTTTGTGGTATTTTTAGATGGAACATCGTCATCGAAAAAAAGATACCCCAGTACCAGCTAGCAGTCACCATCTTTTTGTTCAAATGAAGAGTTTAATGTGCTCCAATCTGGGAGAGGAACTGGAAGTCATCTTCTCACTCTTTGACAGTAAAGAAAATAAGCCCATCAGGTACCACATGGTTTTTACTTGAATACTGATTTCACATTCCCAGCTTTTTCCCCATTCTTAATTCACTTTTATACTATTTCTTTATGTTTAGGTGGAGCTTGAGCATCTTTAGTCATACAGCTTACTCTGTGAGGGGAGGTTGTACCTCAGGGGCTGATATATCAATTTAATACCTTATATGACCTTGGGAGAGGGACGTGTCAGTCCAAGGAGTGATTTCTCCGTGGTTGCTGATTTAATAACAGGACATTTTCCTTTATCTCCCTTGGTTTTTAGCTGTAATACAGCTTATCAGCTAGAAAGTACCCTCCTCTGCAAGGGTTTTGACAGAGCCTGGCCATGGTGTCTCCACTCTGCTTCACCCTCTGTTTACTCCCCCTTAGATGATGTTGTATGTGGGAGGTCAGATACACTGACTCCATTCTGTCCAGGGAGTAGCAACCATATTTTGCTTTTTACTCCTAGTCATCTTCCCACACCAAGTGTCAATTTTTAATTTTGAAACAAGCAGTCTTGTTTCAGGAGAATTTTTTACTTCCTTCTGAAATTCATTTGTTTTGCTTAATAATTTGTAGTATCATTTTGGGTTTAAAAATATATATTTCTCTGTCATGTTTGCATATTTCAATGTTCAATTGGTTTTGTTTGTGTAGGAACATGTATGCATGTGTAGGAACATGTATGCATATAGAGTGAATGTTAGTACTGCGACCTAAAGGTCATTTTTCAATATCTCTATTTTCCTCTCTCCTAATTAGTATATACTCAAAAAAACCCTTTGAACTACTGCTTGCTGTGTAACATTAATCAGATGAATTCTCCTCAGTAAGCAAGACTGGAAAGCTGCCCTTAGTCAGTGAATTAAGAGTCTTTTTTTCATAAAAGGAGCCTGTACTTCAGTGAGAAGGTGCTGATTCTTCAGTGAAACAGTCAAACCTAATCTTACATTCGCTTTGGGTTTGTTTGGCCAATTTTTTCAGCTGGGAGCTGAACCATTGTTTTTCTGTTTGTCCTAGAGCTTAAGTTCTGTGAGACTCCTGATAACCTTTGAATTTTTAAATATTCAGTAGTTATTTTGACTTGCAGCACAATTCTGGCCAAGAGATAAAACTTGGGAGTGATCAGTAGTGAAACCACTATATACACTGTGCACTATACTTAATAGATATGAGCACAGCAGGAGTGCACAGTTAGTGCAAGAGCCTGCTAAGATCTGTTTGAGGAATACGCCAGGGAGGCTGCACCATTAAAGGTTGTGCAGTGGTCATGTGTGGTGTGGATTGACCCTGGCCTCCAGCCAACCAAAGCTGCTCTGGCACTCCCCTCCTCTCTTGGACTGGGGAGATAAAGCAGAATAAAAGGCTCATGGGTTGAGATGAGGACAGGGAGAGATCACTCACCTATTACCATCACAGGAAAGCAGACCTGACTTGGGGAAAATTAAACTTAAAACACCTTCCTCCCCATCCCCTCCCTTCATCCTGTGCTCAACATCATTCCTAATTATTCTCTCCCTCTTCATTCTGGCCTGCACTTCGGACAGTAGACACCAAAATGCTGTTTACTTTCATTTCTGAGAATTAAATGTGCATCAGGGCACAGCATTTGTGTTCACTCCATTGAATGCCACAGCAGGTGATAGATTTAGGAGAGACCTGCAGACTTTGACAGAAAACAATTTAGGGTGTTATGGATTGCTGAAAACAAGGTTACAGCAGTGGTGGTATGAAAGCAAATGGATTGGATTTCATGTTCACACACAAGCACACATTCTAGAGCTGTTTCTCACATGCTTGTTGTGATCTGACCTTTAGTTATTGATTCCTGACTCCAGTGTCTGTAGCTGCTTACTATGTGTCAACTTCTTCATTGCACTACTGGCAAACCTTGAAAAAGCATGTTGCTACAAAACTGCCTTGTAGGGTGTAGGGGGAATGACAGGATAAGCTCTGTGCAGGTAGTTTGCAACCAGCTGCAAATAAAACAAATACAACCCCACAAGGACAAAAACCCTCCCAAGAAACAAACAGAAACCTCTCAACATGTTGAAAGATCTAAACACAAGAGATTTTACAAGAACAAATTAAATGCAAGGTATATCTGTATCACAGAATGAACTCTGGAATGCAGAAGTGACCAAGCTGGAGATTTATATGCCCTTTCTGGGCCACACCTGGAAGCAACTTAACGAGTTTATCAGAGTTAAACGCAAGCTAGTTGGTCTTGGTGTACAACAGTATAGTACAGTGTATAATTTTTATTCAGTACAAATGGGTGGGGCATTTCAGAAGTCTTTAGCCCTGGCTGATGAATGTGAGAAATGAGCAACCTCCTTTAGAAGGTTGATGTATGAGAGGAGACAGTGTCTGTGCTCCCCAGCTCCTGCAGTTCACACTGTGCAATGATGCTGAAGCCTACAGGCAAAAATGGGGTTGTGGAACCTGGATTTGCAGACTCTTCTGCTCATTTCTAATGAAAGTGCATGTCAAAACCTCTGTGTGGCAACACCTTAAGATCTGTAACAACCTAGCTATGCCATTTGTCAGTTTGTTTCCTGAGTCGTCATTTTGTGGTCCAGTAGAAAAATGCAATGAAAATAATAGATGTTACTAGCACAGATAAACGTGGAAGTATATGAATACACATGACTTAAAATGTATTTCTTTAATTCATTGGTTATGGTATTAGAATTCTGGGGGTTTATTTCTTTGGACTTTGCTCCATGACTTAAGTTCAGTTTTGCAAGCACCATATGTGTACCAAGCTTTCCTTGTGTGGGTAATCCTGCTTGTTTTAATGAGGCCATTTGATTGCATAATGTTACGTACAAGTTCACAGGTATAATTGCTCCAAAACTGTAGCTTTATGTGGATTCTGATTCAGTGTCCATTGTCTGCTTGATACAAATTGACATAAAGCAAGTGATCTCTGTAGTGTCTTAAAGAGCTCAGTTGGAATGAATAAAAATAGAAGAATTGTGATTTAATAATAGAATTTCTGTTCTAATATTTTACTGAAGACTAACTTAGCTTCTTCTCAGGTGGACCTGCAATGTAAGATCTCAATATATCTGCTTCATTTTTTCTAACCTGAGGTTCGTGCAACTGAAGTTAGCAGCTTTAAAAGAAGCAACATTTCCTGATTTTTATTTTTTTTTTATTTATTTAATTTTTTTTTAATTTTATTGATTGGATAACTTTTTGTCACAACCTTTTTTTTTTTTGCTTTTTGTGTTACCAGTTTCATACATTCAGCTGTTTGAACAGAAATATTTATTCATGTATCACAGTTAAACTGAATTGTAATTCTAGATAATGAAGTGGGACAAGTGTCTATAAAAAGGAATAGTAGTTCCACTCCAGACTAGTGCAGGAAAAAGCAGTGTCTGGGTAGGATACTCTGATCCAAAATGATTCAGATGTTCAAATTCACAGCTCACCTGGCTTCGTGGTACTACCCTGCAAGGAACCCCAGTATATTGCTGGAGAGTTTATACAGACTGTTCTTAAAATTTTGAGTATTTATACGTTGCTGACGAGAGGATGTAGTTTTTTGCTAACATGCATAAAAGAACTAGATTCTGGGATAATAACTTGGCAAATTTGCAGTTATTGATTCTTCTGGTGTCGAATGCTTTTAAAGGGTTTGATTTTTCTCTTCTTTTATTTTGAAAATATCTGTTATTAATAACGTGGATAGCATGTTACCATGTGTGCACTTTGGAAAAAGAAGGGAAAAAAAGAAGGTACTTCATAACATAGGGAATGTATGGTTTGATAGCTGAGCTTTGTATTGAAGTACAAGAGTAAAGTTGTCCTTAGGCCAACAAGGACATAAATTTCATAAATTTCCCAACATGTACTAAGAATTAGATAATAATATATTTTCTGGTGAAATGTGAAAAACTATGATGCAGACTTTTGTTGCTGGAAATTACTATTGAAAATAACTGTTTCTAAATATGTTGACATCCACAATAACATCAGTTCTGTTGTATTAAGGTAGAGGTAATAATAAAATACTATTTAAAATACGAATAAAATATTATTGTTCAGATGGTTTCTGTACTGATATGATTTTCTAATGTGTGTCTTCGCACTTTAAAAGGCTTTTTTTGAACATGAATGTTCTACTTCTATGGAAGCAAGAAAAATGTCAGTATTTAAGTTAAGTATTTCAATCCGAGTGATGCTTATGCATTTGATGCTTTAAGACTACAGTTGCAAGTCATTCATTTCCTACTTAATTGGTGTATGCTAATTTCACTTGATATGTATACATATGTATATATCCATATTTTCCAACTAAATTAGCTGCTAGGAATAATTTTTGCTATCACTTAAATTAACCATAAGCAGCTGAAGTCAGCCCCTGATGATTCCTAGAGTTTTCCCTGGTGTGTTCTTGTATCTTGTTCCATTTGCCTTCCCATCTTTCTGCTTTGCAGTTTCTTTCTATAGAACAGTACAGCCCCTGAGTTTGGGTAAAGCAAGTTGTGAATGGCACTGCTTTAACATGGTACAGCCTTTAACATGGCTTGTCCCAGTAAAATTCTTTGGTTTATGCACTGTTAGATCTTCTAACCTTACATTTCTCTTTCTCTCTTATTTCTCTTAAGGTCAAAAGCCCTGTTTGTGTATTCTTTGGGTATTTGTTCTTTAAGAAAGTAAAAAGCTATCTGGATGACACTTTAATTTTTAGAACTAATTACACTATTGAAATCTTAAGGGAAACATTTTAGCATACATAGTTACAGAGTGATGTTGTAACTGTAGTTTGGAAATAAAAGAGGTCCATGATCACATCTCTTGAGTCCTGTTTTCAGTTTCAGTCCTGTTTTACTGGCCACTGCTGAGCTTTTCCTGGCTACTTAGAGTTGTACAACATAGTCTGTTCCTGAACTATATGAGTTCAAACACAGCTTATTTGTATCTAATAAGTGTCCAGATGGTAGTTAGAGTTGTTAAGAAATGCTTCTATAAAATCTGTTCCTGGAATCTGGCATGCTCTACAAATGTTTGAGAAAAGCAAAATCAGAAGGACTTATCAATTTAGTATAGAGCTTTGATAATTTGTTTCTATATCATCTAATTTTGTTGCAAGTAGATGTACAGTTTGAAAATCTGAGACTGCTGTCTACTTCAGCAAGTAGTGCCAGCCAGTAGGAGTGGATTAGTAGAACAGTAGTTCATGCTAGACCCAATGCTAATGTGTAAATGTTTTAAGGATTTTACTGTGGGCTAACTCTGTGGTTGTGTAGACTGAGTGGCAGGAGCATATGTTCTAGTTGAGTTTCATGCAGAAGAAAGCCAGTTCACTAGCTTGGACTGTTCTGGGTTGTGAATGAAAATGTGGAGATGATCAGAAGATTTTCTTCAAAACCACCTGATTCAAACTAGCTTGATCATGTAGATCATAAAATGGCATATGTAAGGTGGATATTACAGGATCACACTTTGAATGGGGGGAAATTCTGTAAAACATGGAGTAACTCAGCTGTACTTTACTTTGGGAGTTAATTGTTTCTTTTTAGCCACTACAGTCACATTACAAAAACAGTTTCAAAGTTCAAGGGATTCTAGACACCTGAATGCAGTTTATTTAATGCGAGATGCACTTAATGAGAAAATAACTCAATGTAAATGTTATGTAAGAGATAGGCCATTGTTACAGCTGAAGAGGAAGACTGGAAATGTTTGCAGCATTTCAGCACACTGCAACAATCCTGTTTTCTGATGTTCTTTATTAGCTGCTTTGTAAATCTGTCGTAGTATGTGGTCAGTTAAGAGATTTGTCAGGTTTTTGAGAATTTTCTGTTCCTTAGAATATGAAGATGCTTAGCTTCCCAGCATTTAGAGTACTGAAGAACATGAGCGTAGTGGGGGTTGTTGGCTTTGGAGATGTCTTTTTCTCTTACCAGCACAAAGGTTAATGAAACAAACCTCTCTTTCTCCAGTTGGATCACACTTACAAGGCCAATAGTATGTACTTCAACATATAATACAGTTACCAGTGTTGTAGTGGCAGATTTTCAGACAAATAAAGACATGTGATGATAGTATGTGCTTTTCTTCCACATGTACTAATGTCTTTTACCCAATACACCAGTTTGCAGCAGTGATGACCTTTATATAGCCAGAGAGCCTATTTATACTGGAGCTCTAAGAACACCAGTCCTTTAATCAAAAATACGTTTGGTTTTGTTTGTTCTTTTTAAAATCAGATCCTGGAAAGATTTCACTTATCAGCTTTTAATACACTCAGTTTAAGAAATTGCAAGGGACAAAGTAACTGCTTATCTGTTTTCAGACAATGTGCATTATTCACTGAGGCTCTGTTAACTTTATTTCTTGCTATAAGAAATACCAAAAACAAACCGAAAATAACCCTAAGGAAAATATCTACCAGGTGATTGTGTTCAAAAAATCAAGTTATCCTAATATTCTCTGAAATGCCTTCCTTTCCAGTGTAGATCCTGGAAGACCATATTGATATTTGTAGAACATTACTATCTAGAGATCTTGCCTGGGTCTTTTTAGGAGAATTTTGAAGACAACAACAACACTGGGTAGTGTATTATGAAAAAGGGAATGGGAGGGTATTAAGGCTGATGCCTACATTTGTTCAGTTCATCTGTGAATCCTGTTCTTGGCAATGATGACTGTGCATAAGAATGCTGCATCATCTCCTGCCCAAAGTCCTAGTTGCTCTGCTGACCTTTAAATTAATGTAGAGTTTGTGCCTCTGTGTTATGCCAACATACTGCTATAGAAATTCTTAAATCTGCAGTGTGATATACAGTTCTTATGTAGCATTGTCTTTTCTAAACCATTTTCTTAGCATTATATTTTTTCCAAGTACCAGTGCTATTAATGGGACAATTTCAAGGCAGCACTTCAGAAAGATGGAGTGTGTTAAGATTTGCTTTTATTGATTGATGCTTTGTGTCTGTGTCAATATGATATGAATGTCTTATCAGAAATGATTGATGCCTCTGTCCCCGTCTGTGTGAGGAGCAGAGATAAGTTGGCATGCTAATCCTCCTTTTCCTATCACCTTGAACAACCTTGTTAACTATCATATTGCCCTCAAATGAGTGCAGATTCTTAAACAGCACAAAGAAGAATAGACTGTTTATTCAAGGCCAGTGAAAGCAAACTGCGTTTTCTTTTTTGTGAGCTTTTGATTATATGTGTAATGATTGTGTAAACTTCACACCATACCAAAGAATATGATTACCCTTCCTTTGTTGTATTCTCAACCTCACCTTGTCAGTGACATACACATCAATCTTTTTATGTCTTTCTTCTTTCAGTCTTGCTATTACTTTAATTCAATTAAATCACTTGCCAAAAGCTGAAATCCACATTTTGTTAGTCAAAATATTTACTACTTGGTATTTTAATTTTTAAATTTTTGGAAAAAAAAATACTGCCAGTTTTTCTCCCTTTAAAGAGACAAATGCTCCTTTCTCCCCTTAGTCTATAAAAATCTTAAAGGATTTTGGTGTAGTGAGAGAATATTTAAAGATCTTTTTTTGCAGCCTCCAACAGTGTCTTCAAACTTGAGGTCTGCTCTGTTTTAGCACAGCTCAAAGAACCTGGCATTTAGTTATCCCTCTAACTAAAGTTTACACAACTGACTGTTGTTAAGTCAGAACAACAGCAAGGGAGGGCTTGGGATACCTCTTGAATCAAGCTGATAATACATTTCCTCTACCTAGAAGGTTCACTACTGACAATCCAAGATATCTTTCTTCAAAGATATCCCTATGGCCTCTCTTAAGCAAGAGCTCAAAGATTTGATATTACTTTAAACATATAATTGGGTTACACTTGAGTATTAATATCTAGTTTATGAATTAATGCTCCAGACAGCAGCCACTTTTTTTTTACCAATCCTTTATGCATTTGTGATAAAAATACCTCTTTAGATGGCTAACCTGGTATGTACATTTTTAAGTGACATTGCTAATGTTGAAGAAAAGTTTATGTCATCCTAAATATATATATATTCACACACACAGTCTCAATATATACTCAGTCTTAATTGGCATTGTTTAAGGCACCTGGTAATTTGCCCTTGGGGACAATAATGTATTTGGCATGACTGTAAGTGCCAGTAAATACAGGCTTAGAAAACGAAGCTTAAAAGAGAATCCTGAAGTTCCAAAAACTTCAAAAGCTCCCCTTCAGAAAATGTGCATCATTTTTTCCACTTATTCATTGAGAGGGGAAAGTTTCCTACATGCAGAAATATAGTCAGAGCATATATAGTCAGTCAGCCTTTTCTTGGCAGTAGTGTAGTTGTAAAAGTCTCTCTGGCTGGGTCCTAGATGAGGAGAAATTCTGCAGTAGGAATTGTCAGTGAAGATTAGTGAAAAGATTGTTTCTTGGTCCCAGTCAGACTGGAAAAGTGAAGGATGTGCCCCAAATGAATAGTACTTTTTGCTTGAGAATACTGTCTTGAACTGCCTGCGGTGGAGCTCCTCTGCATTAGAGGCAAGAATGCAAGCACTGGCCTAGTCAGTGTGCCCTATTCATTACATTGCCATTTCTTGTTTTTACAAAGCAAAGCAGTTACATTAACTAATAGACTGACCCATAAAGTAATCAAAATACAATAATCAAACATTGGAACTTGAGCCTCTTAGGGTACCCCATGAGTATGCGAAGTACTTACCTTATGGTGTGAGCATGTTGCTTGTTTTTTATCTTTTCTTCCCCTGAATCTGGTTTTGACCCCAAAACTGTTGTGGGTTTAGAAACTCTTCACAGGAACATGCCAGGACCAGTGGGTAATGTAAAAATAATTAGGTTGGTATCTTACAAAGAATTCTATAGGTCTGTTCTGTTTGTCCTTTGTACCTATTAATGTTTAAATTTCTTTTTAGTTTGCAGATAACACAGAATCATGAAATAGGTTGAATTGGAAGGGGCCCAAAAAGATCATCTTGGCAGGGATACTAATATCAACATATCAATATCAAAAATATTTTTATTTATCCCTCGCAAGTAATTCATTCTATTGTTAGCTCAGTTTTGCGTAGTCATCAGCAGCAATAGTATAAGCAGATATGATTCATGGAGCAGAAAGAATGTGTATGAAAGGAATGTTTGGCACAGGTGTATCCTCCTGCCAAATGTTTTGGCCTTGTGTAGTTTCTGTAAGAAAGTCTTTTCTACAGATTTATATTGCCCTTCATTGCCAGGTGATCAGGAGGATTCATCCTAGCTTTAAGAGGTTCTAGATGTTTTAATAGTACTTGGTTTGTTTTTGGCATGGATAGTCTTCATTTTCTTTACAGTAACTGGTATGGGGCTGTGTTTTGGATTGGTTCTGAGAACAATGTTGATAACACAGGGATGTTTTAGCTATTGCTGAGCAGAGCTTGCACATGGTCAAGGCTTTTTCTGCCTCTGAGCAAGAAGGCTGGGGGTGCAGAGGGTGTTGAGTGGGGCCACAGCTGGGACAGCTGACTCCAACTGACCAAAGGGATATCCCAGACCATGTGACATCATGCTCAGCATATAAAACTGAGGGAAGAAGGAAAAAGAAGGGAGGTCGTTTGGTGTGCTGCTGTGTGTCATCCCCAGTCACTGTTACCTGTGCTGAAGCCATGGTTTCCTGGAGGTGGCTGAACACCTGCCTGCCCATGTGAAGTCGGAAATTAATTTCTTGTTTTGCTTTGCTTGTGTATGTGGCTTCTGCTTTTCCTATTGATTGGCCTTTATCTTAATGTACAGGCTTTCTGACTTTCACTTATATGATACTTTCCCCCATCCCCCTGGGAAGGAGTTGAGAGCACATTTGGAGCTGTTACTGGCAGGGGTTAAATCAGAGCATTTTTACAACTCGTTCATTTAATCTGACTTTGTGCAATTCTGTGTAATTTGCTCTCATTAATGAGACAGTTTTGATACATTGCTTTTTAAATATTGACTATTCTTGAATTGCAAGAGAATAATTTTTTCCTTCAGGCTACTATTACAAGTATTTTTTTGAGTAGCTGGCATTTCAGCAAGTGTACTTGCATTGGCCTGACTGCCCAGTCTGTCCTGTTCAGCACATGTATGGGAGCTGCTGCATGTTACTTTGCAGGCAAAGAATTACATTTGTGAGTAAGTTAGATGAGGTAGATCTAGTGGGAATGAGTTTCTAAAAAAATGCACGAGTATAGTCTAGCAAGCAAATGCTTTTGTTGAAAAGGTTTGGGTTTGTATTTCGTGGGGAGACAGAGCCCATTTTTAATCATATTTTTTGTAAGCCCTCAAACCCAACAAGTACAGTTATGTTATTCCTAGGTGTTGAGGGTATGTTAGAAATTAGTTGTGTTTTGTGGTGTATTTCATGATGAAAGTTTTCCTTTGTTTTTGGAGACAGGCTGAGAAAGTTAGAGCTGTTCAGCCTAGAGAAGAGAGGGTTGCATGAAGATCTTGTTGCAGCCTTCAGTATCTGAAGGGGCCTACAGGAAAGCCAGAGAGGGACTCTGTGTTAGGAACTGTAATGATAGGATGAGGAGCAATGGGTATCAATTGAAAGAGGGGAAATTAAGATTAGATATTAGGGAGAAATTTTTTACTGTGAGGGTGGTGAGACACTGTACAGGTTGCCCAGGGAGGTTGTGGATGCCCCAACCCTGGCAGTATTCAAAGCCAGGTTGGATAAAGCCTGGAGCAGCCTGGTCTAGTGGGAGATGTCCCTGCTCAGGGCAGGGGGTTGGGACTAAATGATCCTCAAGGTCCATTCCAACCAACCCCAGCATTCTGTGATTCTGTGTAGCTGTTTCTCTTCTAAGAAGCCATATTCAGTGAAACAAATGTACCTACCCAGCTACTGTTTAAAGATTCTTCTTCAAATATCTTCTGCTTGCTGTGATTTGAGTAAGGATGTTAGTTTATATAGACCTTAGTTAGATCTATATGTTAAGATGTTAGTTTATATAGATCTGATCTTATATAGATAGATGCATTTTTTAAGCAGACAAACCAACCCAAGCAAGAAGAACCTGTGGTATTGATCATGTCTCTCATGTGCATTAGCAGATAACCTTCTTACTGATTGTATTGTAAAAAAATTGAAAACTGGAGGAGTTTTCAATTTAATTTCAAACTGGAGGAATAAGTGTTTTTAAATGCAATGATGAAAGCACTTGTAGAGGTGACCTGTCATGTAGCTGGTGGAGCTTAAACAATTAGTTACTTTCAGAAATGCAGTATTAGATTAGGGGTGTGTGCACCAGCCATGGCATGCTTGTGTCAGATTTAGGTAACCATGGGATATATTCAACAGCCGTGGTATTATGGTGGGTTTACAGGTCATCTCATTAAAAACATGTTGCAGTCACACTGGCTACCAGCAAAAGGCATGTTAGGGTCAGCACAAGCATACAGACTTGATGCTGGTAAACCCCCAAATGGTGGTGAATACATAGGTGGTATTAGAGGGAGGGGAATTTTCTTAAATAGTATTGTTTCCCTTCTCTTTACCAATTCCTCCTGTTCCCTTCAGGTTTAATTTCCATCTTTGGGAAAAGATACTGCAAATCTGCTTGTATCCATGCTGTTATCTCAGTCGGGGACTAGGATAATGATCACAACTGTAATTCAGCTTAAAGGATCTGTAGGTCTGTGCACTGGTAATGTTGTGCTGCAAAATGTTTATCCTTGGTGGCAGACTAAGCTCACTGAAAGCTCTAGCTTCTGGTGTATGTTTTTCATGTAGTTGTACATACCTGCAGATAAATTCTGGTATGCTGGTTTTAAACAATCTCATCTTCCTCTGGCTTCTGTTACTTCATGAAAAATGATTTTAAATTATTGCTTCTTAACTCTTTTCAAGAAACGTGTAATGCTACCTTTCAGTTAAAATACAGGTGGAAATATCTAAAATAATGTAGGATGCTTTCATAGAAACTAATTTCTCAAGGCTCTCTTCAGTTAATAAAGAGGTAAAAGAAGATGTGAACAGGAGCTTGATTTAGCTACATAAATTTGTTTTTTTTTTCCTCCAGTCTCCAGTTCTGCTTTCTCGTTTCCTTTCTTCCTTGTTAACTGTACAGCTAACCAAGGAAAATTGGGCTTTGCAGCATAAAGCTAACGTTTGAACATTTTTTTTCTTCTTCCCCCATGTTGTCAGGATGGCTAGAGGACGCGGAATTAAGCTTTGATGTAACATCATAAGATTGTTTTATTTATTTTTTAGCGTTAATGCTTTGATCTTTATCTGAAACTTCCTAGCATCTTAATTTTATAGTACTTATTCTTTTCTCTCTCCCTTTGGTCATTGCCTTGTATTTTACCATTAGAAATTTGGGTATGTTTTTTTAAGTGCTTAACTGATAAAATGCAGAGACTGACTTAGTGTAGAACAGCTGGTACTGCTAAGTCATGTTGGCACATTTATCATTCAGTTCTCCTCTGGTTAAGCATTTACTTTTAAGGCTATATGATCTTTCTGCAACTTATGATATGTTGTATCACATTTCTCTGCATTTTACCACTAAGTGTGAGAGTAACATTTGGTGTCTGATCTGGGTTTTATGAAGTTGCTGAGCCTTTTAGCTGTAAATGAAGTCAATTCATATTCCAGTTCCTAATGAACATCCATTAAGGGTGTTCTGGAGTGTGATAAATTTGAGCTGATGAATTATGTGGTAGTATTCTCTTATCATCTCTCAGTATTTACTTTAAAAATCACTGTAACCTATATTCAAGTAGAGAGCATTTATAAAGATGTCTGAAAGTGGAGCTGTACTGAGAACTATGACTATTTGATGACATAGCTTTGCCACTAGAATATGCCATGTAGTATAAATCTGGCTGGTTCTTTTTTTGATAGCCTGTTTATAAATCATAGAGCAAGCAATCTGTCTAGACTGGTACCATGTGACTGCTAATATTTTCCTGCTAATACTAAGGAAATAGGGGTCACTTATGAAAATAGAACAGTTTTTAGCCATCTTTCTTTAAAATGTGTTAAGCCTGCAGATTTGGAACACATTGTTACTCTGCTAATACACGGGAAGTTAGGGTACAAAAATCCCTTGTTGACCTTCTTAAATTAATCTCTCCAGCATTGGTTATTTCCTTATTTTCAGTGGGAAGACAGCTGAGTTTAAATGTGTGCGGCATGTTTAAGTGGCAAGATTGGTGCTCATAAAAAATTCATTGCAGTCTAAACTAGAATCAAATCGTCTTAATACAAAGGAGAGGTATTTCTGCTTTGGAGTACTGCTGTGTGTGTTTGCTCCATCTATGTATGTGTAGCTGACTGCTGAGAAAACTGCTGTGCAATAAGGGACTAGCCCAGATTTAACCCTCTGAGGTTTTTGCTCCTGCTTGAAGCCGAGCTTTGGGATCTTGGGAATTCTGTCTTTATATTGTTTTATGAAGGCTGTTTGCTTTACTCAGCCCTTTTTCTATCCTGGTTGGTATAGAAATGCTTTGAAATGGTATATAAATGTACATTTTTTGTGTACTTAAATGAAACATTTTTGTTTTGTGATCCAAGTCTGCTTGTATTTGCTCCCTGGAAATGTTCAAAGCTAACCTTTTTAATATGTTTCAAATGAAAAAAAGGTATCATAAAGCACTGAATAAGGTGGGTTTTTTATTTGTTGTTTTCAATTTGCTTTTTTTGTTGCCACTGGGTCCTGTGCTTTAGTGAAACATTTTCAAATTCAAATGAGGAAATTAGATCTGCATAACCATTATGTATCTGCTGCAATCAGTATGTTTCTTTGTGGCATGACAAAAGTCCTTGGCTTTTAATTATGCTATGAATCATAATCTCATGGTCTGTGAGTATAAGCTGAGCTTGAAAATTTCCTATTGTAGTGGATCGTGAGTAGGAAGCTTCCAAAAGATGTGTCTTTGTTTCTGTAGAATTCAACCTTCATTAAATATAGAATACACTCCCAGTTAAATTTCGTATTTGCCAGTTCATAAGTAAACTATGAAGATTAGATTGTGAATGGTATTTTTCTTTGAACCAGCATATCTAGCATTTGTTTTAATGATTAAAGTATAGTGAAATTTAGTGTGTATGTGTGTATTACTTTTAAGTTGTTCTACAGACTGAAGAAAAAGTGGTGAAATTGAGAATCGTGTTGTATTGACCAAATTTGTATTGATGCGTACCAATGCACTGAAGGCTTCAGTGCACAGAAGCTGTATTGTTACTGCTGGAACAGAGACTTTTTTATTTTGATTCAGTTTTGTATGGTGCTACACATAATGGGGTCCTAAAACTTTAGCTACTTTGGTAATATAACTAATAATTCTTGCTCAATGTACAATAACTTTATGTGGGACCTATAAACAAAGCTCTGCACTTTTTTTACTGTATTTTCCAATATTGCAAACAAGCTAAATCTAAATGAAGGGCAGAATTATCTTGAACCATTTGTAAATTAACAACAAAATACCAACTTGGTTCTCTGTAAAAATATGTTCACATAAACAATCCTTAAAACTCAGTTTTAAAGTTTTCATGGAGACCTAAGCTGCAGAAGTTGACTACATCATAAACCATGGATGGGAAAAATAGCATTTTCTGAGATGTTTGAGTTCAATTCTACTATTTCTGAGGTTCTGCCTGTATTGATGTCTGATAAAAAGCTGTATAGCTGAACATTGCACCAAAGTTTTCAAATAATCACAATGACAAAGTCTAAGTGTTTGCAGGTTCAACCTGGATAGCTGGCACATTAAAAAAAAATTAATCTGACATAGTTCTTAAAAATGTGCTCTTAAACGTAACAGCATCATGAGTCGTGTCAACAAGAACGCAGCCAGTTGCTTAGGGGAAATGGTCATGCCCTGCTCAGCATTGGTTAGACCATGCCAGTTGGTCCTTGAGTACAAGACTGATATTAATGAGCTGAAGTAGTCCAGCATAAGGCCTCAGGTTTGTGGGCAGGGACTCCTGCTGTGAGAGGTTAGGCTGAGGCAGCAGGGCTTGTGCAGGCTGGAGAAGCAGTTTTTAGGGGAGCTAAGTCATAGGATCATAAATTCATAGAATGGTTTGGGACACAAGGGACCTTTAAAGGTCATCTAATCCAAGCCCTCTGCAATGAACTGGGACATCATCATAAAATCACTAAGTTTAGAAAAGACCTCTGAGATCATAGATTCTTGGAGTCTTGCTGGTCAGAGCCCTGTCCAAACTGACTGTGAATGTTTCTAGGGGTGGAGCATCTATCACCTCACTGGGAAAACTGTTCCAGTATTTTATCACTGTCATTGTTAAAAACCTTTCTTATATCTAGTCTGAATCTACTCTCTCTTAGTTTATAAACATTACCCCTTGTCTTATTGCAACAGGCCCTGCTAAAATGATTGTCTTAATTTACTTACAAGAAGATCAATAGCATCAACAGTGGGACAATGAGAGACAATGGATAGACATTGAAACAAGATAATCTTCATTTAGATGCAAAAGAAAAATTGAGGACAGTCAGACACTGAGATGGGTTTTTCAGAGTGGCTTTTTGTGGTCTCTATAGCTGAAGGTTTTCAATACCTGACTGGCTAAAGCTCTGAGCAAGCTAATCCAACTTTATGGCTGACCCTGCTTTGAGCAGGAGGTTGGATTTAGAGGCTGTTTCAGGTCCCTTTCAATGTAAGTGACTAATTTTGAGAATGATCGATGCAGATTTTCTACAAGGCAAATGCTGGTGCAATAAAGATTTAATTAGTCTCTATTGAGTTGGATCTTATCCAACATTATTTCTAGTGATTTTCCAGCTGTGGGTTGAACAGCTATGGATGATATAGAGCAGTGGTAAACCATGTTTAGCCTCTGGAATAAGCAGAAGAGGTGGATACAGCTGAGAAAAAAGCTAGTTGCACCTTGGAAATTTTGTTTCTGATTTGAGCATTACATGACATACAGACTCACAAGTCTGGCTAGCTGGGGCTGAGGGTGAGAGGGTGAAGAGAAATCTATATAATGCTTCTGACTTTGGTTTTTTCCCATCTTGCACATCTCTTGCTGCAGAAATATGATTGAAACATTTCCTATGAGACTGTGTCTTAGAGGAAATTATTCAAAGCATGGAAAGTTTAATTTTTCATAAACTTCCCATGCATGAATTGCCAGGTTTGCTCAGAGTTCATCCATAATGAACATACTATCAAATAGGAATGTTTCAAAAATTAATTTGTCTTTCAATGGGATCTTGTGCTCTCTTCTCTTTGGAAATAAGAATTCTCTGCATCTCCCTACTAGCAGTATTACTACTTATATCAGCTGCAGCATTTAACACCCCATAGTAGATTGCAAAACAGGATTTCAAAAATAAATCTGTCCTGCTGGAACTTCCAAGACTCTTAAAAGGCTGCTAAAATCTAGTGCAAGATGTTGGTAATTAGGTAGGAAAAATGTCCCCTATGATCATCTTCAAATATGTGAAAAAGAATAGTGGTTGAATACAAGCCTGGCAATGTTGACATTTGTTTAGCAAGAATCAATACCAATAGTACACATCTAATTTTAGCTCTAGGATAAATGGATTTTATTGCTTGTGTTTTTGTACTAGGATGTACAATATCATTCTATCAAATGACCATCAGTGTTCTATTTTGTATTGGGTTTTGGTAATTTTGTTAGATGATTAAGTTAATCACCACCCTTCACTAGTGTCTCCCTTTTTTTTGGTTGCTACAACTGAGACTTTCAGAAAGAAATTATTTCATTCATTTGTGTGTTGAGGATGGTTGCATCTGGAAATAAGATCAAAATGAGATCTACTTTGCTGTGGTGGTGTTCAACATATTTGTCATATCTGTTTTCTTACAGTGAAAGATTTTTTTTAAGACTGAATAGAAATGGTTTGCCAAAATGTCCAGAAAAGCCTGAAAGACACTGTTCTCTCTTTGTGGTGAGTTCTTCCTATTCTCAATCTTTTTTTTGAGCTGGGTATTGAAAATAAAGTTGGATTAAGTTGTTTTTCTGTGGTTAACTCAGAACTGCTCCCTAAGCTCATACATTGTTATGAGCATCAACTCTAAAGGCTGGTTGAGGAGTATTGCTGAACTCTCAACTTGAATGTTTTCTGGCAGTGTGTGGACATTCATCTAAACTTCTATGGAGCATATGCACCAGTCTGTCTCCCTGCAACAAGGACCAGTTATGTTTCCTCCTTGTACTTTTTACAGCCAAAAAATTGCTTGTGCAGCAGTCTGTGCGTTCAGAATATTTGGAATTGCACAAATGCTGTTCAAGGCACACAGCAAGTTTCTTGTGCCCTCCCACTGATTTTGAGCATTACAGAAATTTTTTAACCCATTATATTTTAGGACAGTCATTTTGAGTGCTTGACCACCAATTTAAAATGTTGAAGGGATAATTTGTTAATGCTGTATAAATGGACTGACTGTTCATTTATCACTTTCACTGGCAGTGAAAGCAGTGTGTACAGATCTCTTTAAATGTCGCATTTTAATCAGGAGTCAGAAATAATGAGGTTCTGATCTTGTGCAGGATTTGGGTAGCAGTGAACTCAGGAAGGACATCTATATCACTGTGCACATTATCCGAATAGGTAGGTATAATCTTACATTTGTTAGACATATGAGAGTAAATAAAAGAAAATTGCCTGGGGTCAGCTTTGGAATTTGTTAGATAAGCTAGACTTTTGAATAAATTTTTAGAAAAGAAAATGCCTTATTTTTGATGGAAAAACTGTTCTTGATTTCTCAGCATTGGTTTATGTTATTTATCAAGTGTACTGCTAACTGAATTTAGATGCTGGATATTTTGTTACTATCACAAAACAAAATGAAATGTCAAATATGAACTGCATTCAGATGATGGAATTGTCATTGAGGAGTCCATTTGTGTTCCAAAGAGTAATTTCAAGCATCCTTTGTTAAAAGCAAAACTTGCCTGGATATTTAATGTACCTAATTAGTATACAATATCTGATGTATATTTGAAATCATTCAGATGAATTTTGTCTGCTCCCTGACACCTTTAAAAAGGTGTAGAGGGAAAGAAATGGACAATGTTTCATAATAATTTTAATTTCTGATGCTGTAGATAGATATCACGTCCTCTAGAACAATAGGGAGAAAAAAAGTGTATGTTTCTGTTAGGTGTTCATTTTAAGAAGTTATCCTCCAGGCTCTGCTGATGTGAAACAATAATCTTTGGCTCTGCTTCTGACCTCTTAGACATATTGTTTTCTTTGTAAACCATTTCTAGGTTCGTCAGTACAGTACTAAATGCTACTTTTCTTCCTGTTTTTCAAAGATATTTTGATTTGAATTGTGGTCACTCTAACTTGTACTGAGTTCAGAAATAACTTGTTGCAAAATAAAATTATTTCTCAGAGCTCAAAATAATGTTTTCCTTGCATTTTCATGCGGGTTAAGTATTTCATCAAAGTACTGTGTTTTGTTTTCATTGACAAGGGTTCAAAAAAGGTATGGTTAAGTCTGATGTAAGTATATTTGGGAAGAATAAATGTTTTAAAGAACAATAGGGAGTAGAAATTTTCCTATTTTATAATTTCCAAGTATATTCTCAGTTGAGTTTCTAAATGAAACACTGAAATATTAAAAGGTTGAAATAGCATTTATATGCTGCATGGTGTGAAAATGAACAATTGCTCTTCTAGCTGCTGTGATGCATAGAAATATTTAGAGGAGGCATTGCCCTGCAGCAACTGCAACCATAGGCTTTTTTTTTAACCAGAAATAAAGACTTGATGGGAAAGATACATAACTGCCACTGCACATTTGAATAAAATGTCTAGAAAGAGAGTAGTTTCAAATGCCAGGAACACAGTGAGAAGACTGATCAATTGTATTTAAATCCAATAGAAAAGGCTAGGAAAAAGATTGTTTCAAATATCTTTCCCTTGCCTGCCTTCTTTCCTTATCGTAAATTGTTCTTCTGCCCTTTGTCATCCTTTTTTCCTTGTGTTTAATCTCTACTTGATTTTACTGCAGCTGCTCAGTTGTGCCCTTGCTTGCCAGTTGCCTATTTGGAAGCAGCATTTGATTACTAAATTGTACACCTCTTGCATGAATCATGGGTAGCAACAACCACAGTAAAATAAGTCTGACCAGACAACTGACGTTAAACACTCTGTCATGTCTGAACTCTAAATTTAATTTGCTAGTGCCACGAGGTTGCTATCACTAAGTATCAGAAAATGTTGTTTGTTGAGTAGAGGTCATCAGAGAATGAATAGAACCTCTGTTCTGAGACCTTTCAAGATCACCACATACTTAGTGGACTTTGTGTATCATTTGTTATCTGATCATTGTATAAAGATGGACCAGGTTCCCAACGAGTGCAGTTGGCATCAGCTGCTCTGACCTGTCACCATGCTGAGCTGGATTGCTTGCTGCCTCCCTTCTGTGGTTTGAAGAGAGACAGTTCCATGGATTATGCATCAAATCTGTGTTTTGTTTGGCAGGACGAATGGGAGCTGGAGAAAAGAAAAATGCTTGCAACGTACAATATCGACGGCCCTTTGGCTGTGCTGTCCTCAGTATTGCAGATTTGCTGGCAGGAGATTCAAAGGATGACCTCGTCTTAAAAGTCTACATGTAAGGAATCCCTTTTTCTTAATTTTTGGAAGTATCTTGAGTCAGGTTGCATCAGAAGCAGTGGTGCTAATACAGTGTGAGTAAATAGCTGTAGCTCCTTTCTGTTCCAAAAAAAGTGTAGTAGCTAATTTCTTCTGTTTCTTAATTTATTTTTTTTTTTTTTGGTCACGGTTTGGAAAATTTTGTCTAGTTCTACAGATGTGTTTATAGAATGGGATAATATTAAAGGTGACATCCTTTTAGATATTTGTGTATGTTTCAGCATTTTTCACATCCTTCTGGAGCTCTCTTTTTATGGCAACATAAAGTGCTTTTAGGACTTGCTTAAATGCCTTGTGCTGCTTAGGCAGCGAGTGGAAGTACTTTGTAACTGTATAAAAAAACAGGCAGAATATCTTTGTGAAATGAAGCAGTTAGATAACAGGAATAACTAAAGTCTAAAAGGTAGTTAGTGCTGGAGAATGAATCAAAAGTAGATTGAAAAATGAATGGTTGGTTAAATAGTGGATTTTGCCTGAAAGTAATTTGAAGAAAGTTCAATTTTCTAGTAGCAACACAATGCATGTAATTTCCTTCTGATCTTGGCCATTATAGTAAGAACTGTTTTGTAGAGTAGTCTGTTCTATGTACATAAACCTGGGACATGTATTGTCATGCACATGATGAAGTTCTGCCCCTCCTGGATGTAGCACTCAGGTCTTGAAGGCATGGAATTCTTTAGGCAGCCTTTCTCCTTTCCTCTCTATCTATCTGTGTTGAATTAGAGCTGCTGTAATCAATGCTACAGAAAGGCTATTTAGTGCAACAGTGGACATGTGGACTGGCTCTTATTCAGACTCTCAGGACATTAAATTAAAATAAGTGTTCACTGTTGGCTAACAAATTGTTATGTTTGTTTGCTATTATATTTTTACTTCATTTAGTTTTGCCTGTTTGTTTTAAAACAAAAACAATGGGAGAAGAAATGTCACTCAAAACCAGATTTGATGCTAAGGCTAACTCCAGTCTAAACTTTAAAAAGTGATCCTTAGAACATAGTCATATTTTCATTATGGAAATCCAGCTATTCTTTAAATGTACATTAAAATGTGGTTTGCTCTTTCACTGACTACCTCCTGAAGATCACATCCTGTTTTAAATAACTTTGAAGTGTACAGCACAGGTTGTTCTGTTTGCTAAGGCCAGCTCTGAGTACTGTGTCCCCTCTTGAGTGTCACAAGATAGATTTCTGTGTGGTTTAGTGCTGAAGGATAGATCTATACAGAAATGAACTTGGTCACGGCTGAGTTCCTGAACATAATTGCTCCTATCTTTCTCCCACCCTTTGCCACATGAAACATGGTGCCTTTCTCAAGTGCTGAGAGCAGTCTTGCTCTTTCCAGTGAGATAGGCAGTTTCATGGGGCTTTGTTAGCTCCTATTGTTTCATTTAGAAATATGTTGTGAAGCTGATCTGATAAACTTATGTTCCCATCTGAGAATTAAGACGGTTATAATTTTTCTAGGTGCAATACAGAGAGTGATTGGTATCAGATCCATGAAAATATCATTAAAAAGCTGAATGCACGTTACAACTTGACAGGCTCCAATGCAGGTAAGATGCCACCTTTCTTCTTGCATGCTTAGAGGTTTCTTAATTTGCAAATGAAATAGCTTTGTTTTAGAAAGACTTATGTCTATGAAAGAAATATTTTTGCACATAGAGAAAAATAGTCATATTAGATGAAAATGCACTATACTGTTGTTCATATTTTAAGAAAAAAGTCACTGAATGTTCTGCAAGGAACTATATAGTATAAACTTTTACTCAGTGTTGGAGTTGCAGTTTCCTAGAGTTTTGGTCACACAAATCTGATAAAATTATTGATCCATATTGCTTGACATTTCTACTTCACATTTTCATCATGAATATAAAATGGACATTTTATATTAAACCTCAGAAAAAAATTAATTGGTAGCTACCAGTGCAATCTGCATTCCTACTTGCAGTTCTGCATTCCAGCTGAGCAAGAACAGAATCAATATTTAAGTACTTACTAATGGTTTTACACAGTCAGTTATATGTTACTGAAACCATCATCAAAATAAATTCATGTGGGAGAAAACTGACCTTTGTTGTTATGAGATAGTGGCTTGACCTATAGGAGATGCTGAATTTGCATTTTCAACTTACTTTGTTTTAACTCTGTCATTCAAGAATGGGATCAAATTTAAAATGAAACCTGCAATGGAGTCTCATGAGCCTCTTGTCCTTGTATTCAAATGTTGTTTTGTCCCTGTGAAATGTCAATTAGTTGAAATATGACTATAGAAAAATCTCATATGAACTCATTTCCAGATTGTACTGTATTTGTAATCCCTTTCAGTAGTAGACTTCATGCTTCTTTGATTTCAAATGTAATGTTTATCTTGCAAATGTAGATTTAACTATTTTTAGTGGATAACCAAGACACATGTAAAAGCTCATGTTATTTATCAAGACTGAAGTTATATATTTAACCATTTCTAAACTTATTTTCTCATATAGAATCTACCTACATATATATGTAAGGTTTAGAATATCATGGATCTTATTGGACGATAAATGTAAAAATCATGTTGGGAAAACAGATGAGCACATTTTCAAGAAAGTATATTGTTGGGCTTCTTAAATATGTTTGTCATATTAATGAAGGACAACTTACTCTTGGTCATTCTGACTGTCCATGCAATATGAGCTTACTCTGTGATGCATTGCTTGTCCTTTTTCTCTCACGAAATACGAGTTCACAGGTATAGTTGTCCTAGGTGACATTGAATAACACTCTTAATTATATGAATATGCAACATGAAAGACATGTGGTACATGATTTGGTTTTTTTCCTGTTTACAGGGGGCTGGAAACTAAAGTTAACAAGTGAAAGATCAGTTACATTTTGAAAAAAGGCTGTCAGGGTGAGGGAGACAAAGAGGGAAGACCAGCATGGAATTCCAGTAGTGCATGTGAAGGTTGGAGAAGGAAAGAGGAAGTGAGCAGTAATGCCACTCTGAGTACTGAGCAACAGAAAGATAAACTATGAAAGGTTATTTACATGGCATACATGAAATTCATTTTTCTGTGACTCTTTAGCAGCCTGAAAAAGCACTTGCAAGGCTTTAGCAACATGTTCAGATACTTCTGCTGACACCTCATGGAAAATATTGTTGTTACACTACTTTTTATTTTTCATTTGCTGTCATTTTCTGTAATAGTACTGAGTGATGGGTTCAGAAGCCTCATTAGCTTTGTCTGCCACCTTGTAGTTGTCAAAAAAGGTGAAAACATTGCATTACTGGAGACACAGGTCTTTTCTCTTTCTTAGGAACCACTGTAGGTATGAGCCAAATGTAGGAAAACTTGAATTTTTGGTTTATATATCATTTGCCCTTTTCAAACCACCTTGAAAAGACTTAAAGGAAAAACAGTAAACAAACGACAGCAATGGTTCTTCAGACTCTTGTCTATCCTCTAGCTTTGTTCCTTCTTCAGATTCTGTCCTATATAGGTTCTTTCAGCTCAGGAGATGTTACACAAAGTCTTTTAATTTCCACAAATTGTTATATCCAGTGCTGAAATAGTTTATCAGGTAGTTCATAGCATTTTTCAGAAAACAAAATTAAAAATCTCAGTTTTCTGGGGCAAACTATAAAGGAGCTCTAAATGTTCTTAAAATGTCTTGCATATTAAAGGCACAGTGTCAGACTATGGCCTTTGTATTTTGCACTCAATTACCCTCTCCCCAAAAAACCTACTTTTTGTACTACAGCTCATGGCAATTCTTAAGTACAGAATCCTCTTGTATCTTACTCTCAGCTTGTCTCTAAAAGGAATCAAATAAAGGTAAATGACTGTTACTTCTTAATAATGCCCAGAAAGGAGCAGGGGACAGATCCCCTTTGCTCTTCCCAGTGGATGCAGGAATGGAAGGACTCAGTCTCATGGATAATTTAGTATCCATTGCTGAAGCAGAAACTGGAATGTGTTTTCTGCATGAATTTCCAGTCTAACAGAGACTGCAGTAGCAGGTAGTGGATATAATTACCATTCACTACTAGTCTTTGCAGCTGATGTGAGGTATCAGCTGGTTGCCTGGTGTAAGAGATCAAACCATTACTGCAAAGGCCAAACTGTAGAGCCTTTACTGCATTTAGTAGCATTGTTGTTTCTTACACTGAGTTTGTAGCATTTGTAAAATAAATACTACTACATCTAGATGATTTTTTAATTCTTAAACAAACCAGGTTTCAGTAATAACTGGAGCAGAGTTGGCTGTAAAATCTATTTTTCCTATAATATTATTTCTTAGAATGAGAAGCTAGTTACTTCATTTTAAAATGCAAAAATCAGTGGAAAAATTAATATTCCTGGATAGAAATCACACCTAATTACCTCAGTCTTACAAGGAGAATAGTACATTTCTATTTTTATATCTGTAGGACCAGAGACCTGGTTTGGAAGAGGATTTTCAGTCTGTCTTATATGTCCCAGATGAGCATGCTAATCACTTGGCTTTGACTTCCCTGCAGCAACTATTCAACTTTGTATCTGATCAGAATATATTCATTATACCATGGGGAAAGTGAAAGTGGCTCTAAAGCCTGCTAAATAGTGTGTGATTTTCTTACGTGTGGTCTGTATTTGTGTCCTCTTAGCAAATCCTATAGAGGAGAGACTTAAACCTGGGTCTCGTGTTACATGTGAATATTCTCGCCAGTGAGTTACCTTATAAAAATCATATTTTAAAATCAATGTAAAATGAACTGTAAATTTGTTTTTCTTCATCTTCCTTGAAAAGGAAGACTGGATAGCTTAGTTTTAAGGGGATGCAAGACATTGTTTTGCTCTGCTTTTTAGTTTAGGCTCTTAACAGTCTCATGTGTAAGCTCTTCTGTAAGCACTGATTTAGATTTCCTTGTAAGAAGTTTTGAAAAGCTGCATGTGCCTGACACAGTAATTCTTGAGAGCTGAGACAAGGATACCTGTGCTTTTTAGTTGTTACAGCAAAGGAAGTGAAAATAATTTCAAATCCTATAGAGATTAAATTACTGGTGTAGAAATGATAAATACACAGAGCTGCCCTGTAGCTTTGAACTTTTGCCTGGATTCCACAAAAGTAGCTCATATAGCGAGACAGTCTTTTCCTGTGCCATTATATTGAGATGTTCTGATGAACTAGACAAGAATGATATAATCTAATTGCATGTTTACTGAGTGCAGTGCTGTGTATTCTGTGGTAGCAATACCAAACTTTGCAACTTGCTGGAAACACTGTTAATTATGCATTGACTTTAATTGATGGGAGTGTCTAAAGCTTTAGAGGAAACACATTAAAAATTGTGGGATTTCTCTTGCCACTCTTTGCTTAAGCATGATTTCTTCCTACCTTTTTTTTTAAAAATATGGTGGCATTCATTTTTTTAATTGTTGCATAAGGGGTTGAAATACAACTCTTGAGAAACCTATATAAATCATATCCTTTTGCATTCAGTTTAAGTCATAAGAAGAATAAAGTCAGAAATTGGTATATTATGTCTAGGAGTTGGCAGGAACATGAATTTTTACATATGGTTGCAGCAAACCCCGAATTGGGAGGCTGCTTTTACGAACAATCCATGTTGTGGTTTGATTTGTAAAAGATTGTCTTAAGTCTGTCAGCCTCAAACTATTAATTTCTTTCTTTAAAAGAGAAAGATGCACAAATTGTTTTTTTCAAATGAATAGTTTTTCATCTGCATTAAGTTCAAACTTGTTTCCATGTACCTGTGTGAAAAGCTGCAGGCACAGGGTTGTCCAAAGTGATGTTGTCTAACATATGGAGACTGGTCAATAAATGGGCAACTGCATAATGCCCTGATGGAAGCATGGAGGACTCAAAACCCCATATTGTAGACAGATATTTGCCAAGAATGACATCTTGAAGAAAGACAAACTGTCATTTTAAAGGGGAAAATTGTTCATCAGATCATACAGTAAGTTAGGCTGGAAGGGTCCTCAGGAGGTTATGTGGTCCAATACCAGGTCAGAGAGGAATCGGCTTCAAAGTGAGAGCTAACTTTTTTGAAGTTCATTGAGGTTGCTCATTCAAAGGCAAATTTCATTATACTGGTATTATTTAAATTCAACCGATCCAAAGTTAGTTTCATAAAACTTCCTTGGGTTTAGAGAACTATTTTTACCTCATATGTGGTTGGTTTTTTTCCCTAGCATATATGTCAGTTGGCACTAAATGTCAGTCTGGGTCAGTGGTCGTGTAAGGCTCAGTCAGAAGACATGAGGTAGGACCAGCCCAGTGTGTGAACTCATCTGACAACATGCAAGTTCTGAGACAAGTATGGCAGTGGTGGCAGTTGAACAGAAACAGTGGTCTATGCTTTGGGGAAGTATTAGCCTTCTCATTGTGCGTATTTACCTGCATTCCACAGCCCCTTGGCACTCTCATAGTATCGTTTCTCCATGGTTGCTGTCAAACACAGAAATTTAAAGAAACATATACTTTGTTTGTTTAATCTCATTTCACAATATGTAAGCTTTGGCTTGCAAATTCCTTGATTTGGAGGAGGAAGACTATTAAAGTCATTATTTACCTCGCAGTGGCGAAACTGTAGAGGCCCCATTAACCAAGGAACATCATTTTTTTTGCATTTTGTAGGTTGAAAAGCTACAAGAGATCAAATACAGCAGGGAATTGGTAGCTCAATATAAGTTTACAGAGCACAATATTTCTAGGCACAGAGCTGTGGTAACTGAAAGTATTTTCTAGATATCAGAAGTTGTGTGACTATGTTTGCATGACAGTACAGCAGCAGTTCACAGCGTTACCACACTCAGAGTTGTTGCAAGGAGAGCTTTTTCCTGTGAATCAGCATGAGAAATATTGAATGGGAAACAAAATGTGCATTCCCTGCTGTGAGCAGCTATGGGTTTTAGCCACAAAAAGGAAGCATAAGCTCACAGTGGAGAATTGACTGTAGCAATGACTAGGAGAAAATGAGGAGGAATGATAGCAGAAGTGCTAACATGCACTTGACAAAGAAGATAAAACAGAATGAAGTACCTAACTTTTAAGTGACTCCAAGCATTTAATTAATCACAGAAAAGTTTTCTGATGCTTGTATCATATCAGCAGGGTTTTCAGATGTCAGTGGTGCTTTGAAATGTATTGAGTAGCTACATGTTGCTAGCATTTAAACAGCAAGTGCATTTGTTTAATTACTCTTGTTCTAGGACAATTTATTAATCCGTCAGTTTTAATCTTTTGTTACGTTTTGTGACAAGAAAATGATGTGTATTCCAGTTTGTGTTTCAGAATTAGTTGTCACCAAAGGCTGCTATTTGAAATACATTTAAAATAAGAATAGTGCTCATATGTGCTTCACTAAGTACACAGGGAATTAAGGCATTCATTAAAGCTAGAGCTGAAAGATTAAACATAGAGTATTTTGTACATAAATTGTTATTCAAGAGCATTTGGCCCTGAATGATGGCTTCAACATATAAGAAAGCCAGTTTTGGAGCAGGTTTTTAGACAAGGATTTTGTGGAACTTTTTCAAGAAGTTTTTACAGGGTGGATAATGTTGTTCAGCAGTCTAATGTAAAGCCCTTTTCCCAAACTCATGAGTAACCTAATCTAGCATGTGATATTAATCATGGTAGATCTGGGAAAATGCATTAATCCTTAAAGGTGGCACACTTATAGAGAAGTAATTTTGTACGCTTTTATGGCAGTTCAGTCTTCTGTTGTTGCCTGTGAACATTCTGGCTTTACCATAAGGACTTTGAAAATCGAGTTCAAGGTAGATTTTTGGTGCAGTTATCTGCAAGTGTTCTTCATATAGCATGACTTGTAGACTGTGCTGGAAATGAGGCCTCTAATAAAAGTTAAATTCCTACTGTGCTCTTAGGTGTTGCTAAAAGACTTTTTCTTTTAAAGAAGAATGAAAAATGTGCCATTGTGATACTGTCAGGGAGATTTTCTGCCCAGTAGAAGCTATGATTTGTTGTTCATCTCAGTAGCACAATTGGATTCATAGAATTGTTTAGGTTGGAAAATACCTTTAAGATCATTGAAGCCAACTGTTGACACAGCACTGCCAGGTCCACCACTAAACCATGTCCTTAATGCCACATCTACTTGTATTTTAAATATCTACAGGGATGGTGACTCAACCATTTCTTGAGGCTACCCCTGGGTAGCCTTTTCCAATGCATGACAACCCATGAAGAAATTTTTCCTAGTATCCGATCTGAACCTCCCCACGTACAACTGGAGGCACTTGTTTCTTATGCTACCACTTGTTACTTGGGAGAAGAGACCCATCCCTGCAGCCTCCTTGCCAGTAGTTGTAGAGAGCAATAAGCACCCCCTCAGCCTCCTTTTATTCAGGCTAAACAAGCCCAATTCCCTCAGCTGCTTCTCATAAAGCTTGTATTCCAGGTTCTTCAACAGCTTCTGGACATGCTCCAGCACCCCAATGTCTTTCCTGTAGTGAGGGGCTCAAGACTGGACACAGGATTTGAGGTGTGGCCTCACTAGTGCCAATGCAGGGGGACTAGCACTGCCCTGGTCCTGCTGGACATGTTATTTCTGCATGAGATTGAAATGGCAACCAATGTAAATCCAGAAATTCCTTGCTAAGGCTACATAATGACAATAGCTGACTCATATCTCTGGCTTGGAGATATGTTTTAGTACAAAAGTTTTTATATGCCTTTTCCAAAAATCAGTTATCCTTGTTACTGTTGGATAGTGTTGCCTGCCTTCATTTTACCTATTAAAAAAATAAAATGTCTCAACACTACTTCCAATGGTAAATTTTATAGAAAATACATGCATGATTTTAGCTCCTTTTAGGGTTGTATTTACAAATTCTTTGCACTTGTTACCTAGGTTTTTATGTTGGTGGGGATTTGTGTAAACATGTTGTCTAGGTGCCAGTGAAACATTGTCTGTTTCTTCGTTTGAAGTAAGACATATAATTGGAATGCAAGAAGCTAAATTTTTAATACAAATCCATTTGCATGACAGAGCTGCACTTCATGAAGGAAAAAGTAACAGGTGTTTCCTTGGTACCTTTGGTCTGTTATTTGTACTAGAAGCAGTATAAAACACTTATGGTAAAATTGTGTGTTTTGTGCACTGTTTAATATTCTAGCTAATAGAACAGTCTGTAAAATTGTAATTTTAAAAGTTTTTGCACATGGTGATTTACTTCTGCAACAGAACATTGTAGTGTGGAAATGGCTGTTAACATGCTGTGGGTGTTGTTAATAGAAAAGAGGAGCTATGGACTTACCAAGGTGAGAATTGGAGAAATTGTTTCTGCAATCTTAATTGTCTGTATAAGGAGGTTAGTCTAGATGCTTACAATAGTCATTTAGCCGTTTGGTCCATTATCCTTCATCCTATGGTGATTCTGGCAAGAAATAATTTTGAGGCTCAACCATCTACCCTATAAAGAAATTCTAAGCCACTTTTCCTGTGAGAGTATAATTTCATTTACATAAAAGTGTTTATGTTCTATTTTACTCGACTCGAGGGCATTTTTGACAAAAGTCTTGGGTACGGGAGCTCATTTAATTCATGAGCTCCAAGAAAGTTGTCAAAACCTTGTAATGTCATTCTTGCATTCTTTTTCACTGAGATAAAAACCACAATTTAAAGCTGAGGAAAAGAGGAGTTTGCAGTTTCTTTGATAATTCAAAGTAATCAGAATAAAGTCTTTAAAAAGAACTCGAGGGCATTTTTGACAAAAGTCTTGGGTACGGGAGCTCATTTAATTCATGAGCTCCAAGAAAGTTGTCAAAACCTTGTAATGTCATTCTTGCATTCTTTTTCACTGAGATAAAAACCACAATTTAAAGCTGAGGAAAAGAGGAGTTTGCAGTTTCTTTGATAATTCAAAGTAATCAGAATAAAGTCTTTAAAAAGACCATTGAGGATTGAATCTACCATTCCTTTTTTTATCTCTCTAGTCCCAGACTCTAATTTGTGGGATTTATTACATAGATTTTGCTGCGGCCAAGATTTATACAATTGTTTGTCCCAGATCACATTAAATGAATACTTATTTTTTATTTGCCAGTATAATTGTGGAAACACTGTTTTAATCTTTTACCTTTACCTTTTTACCTTTGCACTTTGAACACTACCAGAAATGGGAACACATGTATGAGTTAGAATATTTTTAACATGCTTAGGCAGCTTTATTTGGACAGGTGTCTTATTATATTACCTTTCTTAAAATACAAATAGTGCTGAATAGCATTCTGTCTGAGGTGGCTTTTTTTCCTATCTGTTTCCTGAGCAGCTGCTAGGCATTTTCTTCTTAATATGATCTAGGATTCTCTGCTGGCAGTAGATAGAAGCTGAATGTAAATGCTTTCCCCTCCTCCTGGAAGCTCAAATGCAAATAAAGGGTCTTTAAGCATAATGAACAGTTGCCTTTTGTCATAACTAAATGCATAAATCAATAATGCAGTACAAAAGTTGTTTGAAGGTAAAATGACAAATCTAAGAAAAATCTGGAATGCTTATTCAGCAACTTGTCAATTTTCTGTGTTCTCTTTCACCTGAATGATAAAAATCTGTGGTGAACTTTAGTGTAAGTTAATTGTGAGAAATTTCATGTGCTTGCAAAAGAAATAAAAGCAGATCTGTTTGCAGTTCCATACAGAGTATTGTAGTAGTATTTTCAAAACTGGAGTAAATAAAGAATAATAGCTAACACAAAAGATTTTAATTACCACTAGACAGGTAATTGAATTTTTTTTCTGAGGGGCCAAAGCTGCATAGTATATCTAATTAAGGAAAATATGCCAGTCCTTCAGAGACTGCATAGTAATTTTCATAGTTGTGTTTTAGCTCCTAATGTTTTAGAAATGGAAAATGGAAGTTATGGAATTTAGAATAGATCCTCAGTGTAATAGATGATGTAGTGATCCTATCCAACAGTCAGATGCAGTGTATTGTGGCATGTTGCAGTTCTCTGTTTTGCTTTGTCCGTGCACAGTTGCTCCATCAGGAAATACTCTAATTTTTTCTAAAGCTGATAATTTTATTGTGTGTATAAAATAAGGGAGAAAGAACTAATGCTGATATACATCAACAGAGTGGAATCAATTAAAACTAAAGGATATTACCTTTGTTACGTGATCAAAAAGGTAGTCATGTTTCCATGGGAGAAATGTTAATGAATTGACTTTCTGTCTCTGCATACAAAAGAATATCTCTACATTCTTTTGATTGCATTTGTTTTCCTTGATCATCTTTTCCATGTCTCCTGGACTGGCTGCTGACCAAATTCTTTGGAAACCTGCTCTACCTTGACCTATCTCATTACTGTCTAGTGATTAAACCTTCATTTCTAGGAGTAGTAATATGTGCCCTCCACCCCTTTCTTCTCCAGAGTGATAGCTTTAATCACTTGTAAATTGAGTGACTTTCTAGCCATTATGGTGTGCAAAATTCTGGTTACATTTTGGTGAGAAATCATGGAATAGTAGAATGGTTTGGGTTGGAAGGGACCTTAAATATCATCTAGTTCCAACCCCCCAGCTTGGGCAGGGATGCCACCCACTAGATCAGGTTGTCCAGGGCCCCATCCAACCTGGCCCTGAACATTTCCAGGCATGAGGCATCCCCAACCTCTCTAGGCAGTCCATTT
>NW_008667511.1:9958-31359 GCF_000695815.1 Acanthisitta chloris | reverse complement strand
CTCTTCCTAACATCTAATCTAAATCCATCCTCTTTTAGTTTGGTGGTGTCTTTGAACTCATCAGTTCCACTTCATTTCACTTTGTTTTGAAGTGTGTCTAAGGGCATCCCTCTGCAGCTGAATCTGCAACCTTCTAAATATCTGAATTGCTGTGTGATATACCAGTATTTTTAGAGTAATGTTAGTTAACTCTTATTGATAATCTGGTAGCTTGATTTATAATAAGAGTAATGTTAGTTAACTCTTATTGATAGTCTGGTAGCTTGATTTATAATATGGATACCAGCTGTGCAGGGGGATGATCACGTCCCTAGTGCTGCTGGCCACACTATTAATACCCCACCCACTCAGGCTGAAACCATTAAACTTAAGACCCCAGGGGGTCAGTGGAAGAGTAGGCAAGGGGTGGATACTGAAATGATTGTCTGTATGTATGTCATTTTAACAGTATTTGTTTTGGAGTGTGGTAGTATAATTGTAAATGGACTGATGGTAACTCTTTGATTAGGCTCTTATAGCTTTCATTAGGACTATAAATAAGTTCCTGACTTGCCATATACAGTATGTTCCTTTTGCCCATCTCAGCATCCTGAAGGTAACAAGTCATTGGGAAGTCAAGCAACCTGTTCTATAACTTGGATATCACAGCTCAGTAACAGTAAGCATCTTAATGATTTTAGGCCCTTAATGTGGGGGAGCCTGGTTTCCTTGCAAAAGTAGTGGAGCTTTGAGAGAATAATCCAAACACTTAACTGGGAATCATCATCTTTTCATGGGTTATGTAAAGTCTGTGTGCCCATAACTTCAGCATTTTTACCAGATTTATCACTACTTCTACTTCCCTTCTTGTGAATTTCCTTTTTGTTTTGCAACTGGGTCCTAAGTGGCAAGATTGTTAACTTGCAGCCTTGATGTTCAGAGGTTCTTCAGTCCTCCTTCCCTGTGCATCTTTGCTCTGGTTTCATTCTGGTTTATTTTCTCTCTTTCCCATTTACTGTTCTCTTTACTCTGTATAACATTTTTAAGTAACTTTGCTATCTGTAATCCAGTGTTCTTCATTCTGAAGAGCTGGGGGCCATACCATTTATATTCCAAAAATGTATTTAAACTCTAGGTAGTATGACTAAACTCTGTTTCAAGTGTGCTCACTGAGAGATTTTGTTGATGCTTTTGGGTGCATAAAGATGGTTCTTCATTTTCTAACAATGGATGCTGGGAAACACAGAGCTCTAGTATCTTTCTTGCCTTGCATGAACAAGTACTTCAAATACTTGAAAGGCAAATTTTTTTCCTCAAGTTAAGACTGTTTTGCCATTGCTGAGTTTTTTTGACATCTCATTTTTTGAGCAGAAGAAAATGCTTCAAGGAAATTTGAAATTTGTACGCAAAATTGGATTTGGGATCTTTAACTTTTGTTTAGAATACACAATACCTTTACTCAACACCAGACGGTGTACAATGTCTGATTAATACTGTTGTGGTTGATGTGATCTGGAGCAATAGCAAATGTTTTTTCTAGGTTTCCAAGGAAACAGTGCAATAGGGGCATATGGGGGTATGATTATACATATGTATGTATAAGAATTTCTTAAAATATAAAAGAAGCAAGATTGGAGGTGGGCTAAATATCCATATTTATAAGTGAGCTGTACCCAGCCTCCCTCTGCCCATACAGCAATGAAAAACCTTTTACCTCCTCTAACAGAGCCTGAATTTTTTGCCTGTATGATTTTGCACCAAGCTCCTGTACCACTACCTAGCTACAGTGTGGTTTGTTTTCTCACCTACACCAATAATAATTATCACTACTTCCTTAAAGTTGTTCACTGGATAACCACAGAACAAAATCCCCTACAAAAATAATCAATGCCCATGGCATTAAATACAGTCCTTAAAGTAAATAGACTTCACTGAATCCTTTCTTGTAAGATTTCTTTATGTACTCAATTGGAGATGTGTAGGCGATCTGTTTTTCATAAGAGAAGGGAGGTTTGATCAGAGCATTTTGTTCTCTGAAGTTGGCAAAATAATAAAATTTAAGCATAGGTAAGAGGAAAAATGTAAAAGTTGTCATGGTAATTACATATCTGATCTTTTTAGTGCAGTAGCTTGAACTGGCAGTACTTAGTACAGATTTTTCAAGCTCTGATTTAAGAACCATCAAACTTCAAGTAAATTTAGTCAGTTAAATAGTAACATGGTTGTAGGGGAAATTTCTTTCGAAGCTGAAAGGACTGATGACCTTGTTGTTCTGTGTGTGCATGTTATTTGCTTCAGCTTAATCTCAAGTTCGTTATGACTCTTCTGAGTTGTCTGTTTATCTCTAGTTGTTTAGTGTATATGAAGAGTTTGCTTTTATCTTCACCTTGATTTGTATGTTGACACTGTGTACTGTAGTAATCTTGAAGGTCAGGGAAGATTAATCTTTACAAGTCATATCATTCTGACACTTGCCTCAGTGGTTCTGTTTGAAATAACCAAAAGACATCCCTGTTGTTTCTGTTAATCTCAGCTGTAATGAAGTATACTCTTCACAATTTATTTGTATACTGCAGATGTAGTGATGAAGTTATTCTTCCTTGGATCTAGAGGAATAAATATTGAAAAATTACTATATGGCTGCTCTTTTGCATGCCTTCTAGTGAACATAAAGAAGAGTACAATTGAAAAAAGATTGTAGTTCAGTCATCATGGAATTACTGTTCCTGTGTAAAAAAAAACCACTGATTATGCTATATTGGTTTATTATAATTTGTCTCTTTGTGTTCTATTTTAGATTAATAAATTGTATAACTTTGTATCAGGTTAAGTGATGAACTGTAATGAGATTGCCATGTTTAACTGGTAGATTAGGACCATTGTATTTGTATATCAGTGAAGGAAGGAAGTGAAAAATTGAAGGGGTAGCAAATATTGCTGATTGAAATTTCTCTAAATTGGCCTTTTTTTTAGTTAAGGCCTCAGTCTATCTCTGTTGAGATAATTTTGATACATGTCATAGTAGCTCAGTTACATATCATTAATAATTTGCTAATGCTTTTTCATGGTTAGTTGTTTTCAAGTCTTTATTGATTTTTGGATGTTGGGAACCTTCCCAAATATATTTAGAAATTGAGGTGGGTTGTCTTGGTAGTACTGAACTTCCTCTGAATTTACTGTGTTCTCAGGAATATATATATACTGGTAAATTTATATAATTTTTAAGAAGTAGTGTTGACCATAATATGTTTGAATGTCTTATTTTTCATTGTTTTTCTCTTCATTTTCAGGTCTGGCAGTTTCTCTTCAGTTGCTTCATGGAGATATAGAACAAATTAGGAGAGAGTATACATCCAGATTTACCCATGGAGTATCCATAACAAGGAAACTAGGTTTTTCCAATATTATAATGCCTGGTAAGTTAAAGAGAAAAAAATCTCTCAATAAGCAGTAAAAGAAAGAACTAATGAGAGAGGACTTGTTTTTCATATTTTTTTCCAAAAAATACTGTATGCTGAAACTTCTTAAACATTTCCAGAGACTTTTATGTTAGCATTTTTTCATAAAGTTAGAAGGCAACTGTGTCCTGGTGATCCCATTACATTAACTATTGTATAGTTACTGTACCAATGTCAAAAGGGCATAAGGCCATAGCAGCTTTTTTTGAGAGATGGAGCTTCATTTTATAGAACTGGAGATGACTAAATGCAAGACTGCTGAGCTCTGTGCAAGAAAAGAGATAAGCAGCAGAACGTTATGTTCTTAGGAGCTGGTAGATTTCTAAATAAAGGCTCACAGAATTTCACTGGTACTGTACAGCTTCTGTTTTCCAAAGGTTTGTGTTTCCAGTACTGGAAATTACTGGAAATGGATAGTAATGCAGATGCAGAGACTTCATTTTTGATTATGTTGTATGACAAAATATGCAAATACTTAAACAAATGCTAAGGAAGATAGAAAGATTGTGTCAGTATGAATGTGAAGAAGCAAATACAGGAAGAAGATCATAGAACTATCTGTAGCTCCATCCCTGAAATGAAGTTTTTAAAAAGTTGAATGGATTGCTGGAAGTTATAAGGCAAATGTCTCTTTAAAAGAAAAGCATACTTGCAAGCAGACCAGTTTGGCATGATTGTGGTGTTGTTTTGTTGCTAAGAAATGTTGGAGGAAGGAGTTCACATCTTTGTTTCAGCTGAATCCATACACAATGTTATGACTCTCTCAAATGCAAGCCATCCTCATGACTTGCAGATTTTTAGTAGAGACTGTCTTCTTCATGTAAAGATCTGCCTTTGCTTTCCTGTGGACCTAAATCTAAACTCATGTTCTAAGGCAAGAATAAATAAACTTCAATACTTCACTAATCAAGGAGGTCTTAAATAGGCATTTAAAACTCAGTAATGGGACTCAGCTTTAACTATGGGCATGTATTTCACTTGAACTTCTGCCTGCAAATTGACAACTGAGAATTCACTCTTGCATTCTTACTGCCAATTAAACATCTGTCCTTCTGCATCCTAGATCAGCACTACTGATCACTTAAAACATGCACATAGCAGAAGTTAATGAAACAGTTCTAGCATTAGTATGAAAATACTCTGCTGGTGTGACTGCAGTGTTTAGAACAATAAACTGCATGTGTCAGGTGCCATTTAATTTGAAGTTAGTTTATATGTGTGTGTTTAGTGGAAGCATTCAATTGAAATTTTATGGCTTATTAGCTAGGGTTTATTTGTATTACTATTGGATTTGTAATTTGAATCAAATGGGTGTTGTAGATAATAGGGCTGCTAACAGTGGAAGCAGTTTTACGGAGCACACTATAACTCCCATTAAGAATCCTTTCTCCATTTATCTATGATTTAGTAACCTACTGCTCTATGTTATCAAATTTGCTAAGTTCTTTAAATTTCTTATATCTCCTCACTTTCCAGTTGAGAAATAATGTGATGTGCTAAACTGCAAAAAAAAAATGTCATAGCAGAGTACTGTGTAATCAGCTGCTGGAGGAAATTCTTGACATTGTTTCAAAGAATTGTGCAGGCTCAGTTTGTCCTTTTTATAGTTTAAAAAAACCCCCTATGGGTTCTGGTGTGCTGCTTTCTTAATCCAATTGTATATTGGATATATACCTCAGCTTAAATAATGTACAAATTTTATTGTATGCTTTCTGGCACAGAAGGCATTTCTCCTAAAGAGAAATAATCATCTCACTCTTGCAACGATGACTTTCAAGGGCTAAGCAGAGCAGAATGCCATAGGCACTGAAATGCCCACAGGAACCTTGCCTTTGAAATGCTTTTTTCTTTAAAAGCTCCCCTCTCATTTTGTTTCTCTTCTAGTGACTTTTCTTTTTTCAGAGATAAATTAGAGAACTTCATCTTTGCCACTGGAAATGGTCATTAATTAGATCTGATTTTATATTTTTGTTGAAAGTAAGTGTGCTGCTGTGGCTAATTAGCACTTAGGTTAGCGTTCCGAACCAAACTCTTGAATTATTCAATATGAAATACTTCATGCTGTTAAACTGCAGTATCTCTTTTCTAAGTGCCATATTTTAAGTCTCTCGCCTATTCTGGTGTATTTAAACTCTCTCTGACCTTCATTTTTCAGCATATCAATCCTTTTCTCTTTAGAGCTTTTGCTATTAAAAGTAACTAGGATCAGCATATATGCCAAAGCAGAATTTTGTTGACAATAATAATGCATGGCTTTATACAGTAATGCTTTTGGTGTCACTGCAGCCTGACAGGGTGAAGCTGCAGAATGCACTGTCTAGGACCCTTGAAATTTTTTAATGCAGAACTCCCAGTGTTTTAGGGTATTAAGTAGATAGCTGGAAAAGAAATAGATGGCTATGATTCAAAGATGCTGTGAAATAGGTAGCTCACTTTATTCCAGCTGACAGAAGGAGGAGAGGCTGTCAAAGTGTCACTTTGTGAGTTTAGTCAACATGCATTTTCTAGGTTTGACCAGGATTTCGGGGCACACTCCTATGCAACCACTAGTAAACTCCATTCCAGCATCCTGGTTTGGTAGTCTGCATATACACAAGCCAGTATTCTCAGAAAGCTTTGTACCTCACCAAGGAATAACTGTGTTTGCACACTGAGTTTCTGTGCTCACCATTTCCTGAGAGGATAGACAAACACATCATTACTTACTATATAAAATTTAGCATTTGATATTTACAAACATTATATTTCTGAGCAGTACTTTAAGTTAGATTAACATACATAATGGGTAATGGAGTGTGAAAGACTTTTTTATTTTTCCATACACAATTTTACCAGCTTTTTTGTTATTTTATGTCAGGCACTCTTGAGGAATCTCTTTCCAAATTTGACTTAGAGGATCTGTATCAGTGCATAACTTCAGTGATGTATATGCTTATATATTCTAGCACACCTACATGTATGTGTTCTTTTGCATCTTTGGAGAAGATACCTAATTTCATAAAGAAGCCTGATCATTTGGTGTGTGTTGTCTGGGGTTTTCAGAATTGAATAAACCCTAGCACAGCTGCTTGAATGAGGACTTCCTGGAGCTCCCCACTACACCTGTCACTTGTAAACAGACTAAACTCTGCATCTTGTAGGAACAGCAGGTCACCTCCAGTCTATAAAAGTGTACTGCAGGGTATAACCAATTGGCCTCTTGGCTGACATGTCAAAAGACTTTCATTGGTGGATATTAGTTAGCTATAGACACCCTTTTTTCCACTTATGATCTGAATTGGTACCATTACCACTGCTGGGATCTTATCACTATGTGCTTAAGAATTTATATTTCTTTGTGTCCATCCAAAGATTCAAACTCTTATGGTATTAGAAGAGGTTAAAGATTTGGTAAGTCACTACAGTGGTATTACATTGACCACTGTTTACCTTGTACATAAGCCTAGAGGATCTATAATGCTGGTATCTATAGCTGAGCTAGTCAGTCCTGACTGCAAAAGTCTTGACTTTGTAATCCCTTCACTCAGAATTTTTTGATTCTTTCCTATGGGTGTAATAAAATTTCACAAATGGCATTGCTAAAGACTCTACATGAAGCTGCACTATTAATTTCTGTAGTGGAATTTTCATTCTTTCAAACTTATTTCTCACAGATTGAAAGTCTAGAAGTCTAATTTTGTTACTCAAAATTTTATCATTTTTGGTTTGGGTTTCTTTTTTTTTTGTACAATTTCTGCTTATTCAGCAGGTAGAATGAGGTTCCCAGGATGTTGCTGTGCTTTTAAGATTTCATATGCTTAACTTAGGAAAAGTAACTGAAGTTTTTTTGCCATCACATCTGCATTGCTTTACATTTGTCACCTTTTAATGTCATTTGTCACCTTTTCACATCATTAGATGTCCTTTAGCTGACCAGTTAAATCCCATCAAAATCCTGTCTTTCAAAGCTACTGATTATACTAATTACTCCTTCATCTGGATTATTAAAAGGTCTTTTATTCTTTTCATGTGCAAGTACACACTCTCCAATCTTTTTTACTGATTCCAGAAGCTTTAAAAGTTAAACCAGAACTAGAATCTGTCTTTTTATACAAATGATCTCACAAAATGCTATCTTTGTGGTAACATGCATTTTTCAAAGATGTGATTTTGACTGGAGGCATATTCACTCTTTCAAAGCATAGAATAAGAGTCTGGAGAGCAAAAATGTAAAAAAAGCTATGGAATATATTCTCTTCAGCATGGTGTCTGTATCTGTCAGTGAGTTTGGATGTAGAAAAAAGCTGTTGATTCTATGGAAAGAAAGAAATGTCTGACACACCTAAGCATTCTTCTCTTGTGAGCAATAGAATGAATTTTTCCACACTTCTTTATCCTGTATGGAGTACAAACAATCTAAATGTAACCCCTGCCACTGTTTGCTGTTCTGATTTCCAAGAATCCAGAAATATGTATTTTTAATTACTGAAAGTAGTATTGCCTGGATATATTAGTTACACAAAATATGTTTGAGCAATATTGTGGAGCAAAGACACCCTGAATTTTGACCTTTCAGAAAACTGGAGTACTCTTTGGGGAATATCCTCTGCTTTTCAAATCCTATTTTAATACTTTTTAAAGGCTTTGATCCTATCTGTCAAAGGAACTATCATTTCCCTGAGTCACTGGAGAAAACAAAGATACATGACTAGATATTTGGTTAGACAGCTGTAAGGATCTTCCATCTCCCCTGTCTTGTTGTCTTGGTTCATTAGGAATGGAAAGAAAAAATAGAAGAAAACTATGGAAAGGGAAAACAGCCAGAATTTAATTGGAATTCCCTTGATTTAAAATCTCTGAAAGTGGAGGATGGGGATATAGTATTTAGAAGAATAAGAATAATACTTTCTTTTGAGTATTGAATAAATAGCAGCGATGAAGGATAGTTATGGTTTTGAAGTTTTTCTTCAATAAGCCAGATAAGGAGCACCAGCAAACTAACAAGTGAATGCTTTAGCTCTGAAAAGATAAGTGGGTTTTCAAAATTCTGTTGGAAATATTTTCTTTATTTTGTAGCTATACAAAATCAACAGGTCAAAGTTTTCAGTTAAAAAGGCTTGGAAGGGTTTTATTCCTCACTTGTTCCAAGCAGCTTGTTTTACATCTCATTGTTAAAAGGAAAATAAAGTCACAGAGCAATTGGGTATTACATGGTAGATCTGCAATCCATTTGAAATCTGAAAGTATTGCAGTTTAACAAACTCTTGCAAAGGGCATTTCGTTTAATCGGCTGTTTTCTGGTAAGAGTTTCTTAGGCTTGTTGAGAGTTTCTGTAATAAAGCTGAAAATGTAGATAATGTTCTATTGAAAAAGGAAAGTAGAGGACCTGAGAAAAAGAATCTGTTTATTTGTCTGTCTTTGATTTAAATGGCCAAGCTTACTTAATCCAGTAGTAAAAAGGCAGAATTGTCACCAACGCTCCCAAAATCCTAACACATGCAGAGTTGTTTTACTGTTAGCCATATATAAACAAGAATAAACTTGATAATGCAAAAACTAGCTAGCAGGATATAAATATTAGAAATAATCTTAATTTTTTCTGCCCATCATCTGTTATATACTTAAATGGAGATGCACACCCTGCCCCAAATAAGTTTTTGTCCCTTATCACCCAGAGGATGCCAATCTCTCAGACCGTTTCTTTGTGTGTATGTATTTAAACACCAAATACAACATTTTCTCATTCTTGAGTGGTGTGTGAATAGTAAATATTATGAGTATTTGCAAAATTTTCTTGCAAATAAGGAAGTTGTTCTTTGCCACAATAATGGAGAAGTCAAGGTATTGTTTTGTGGGGGAAAAAGCACTGAACAGACAGCTGACTGATGGTTGTCATGGTCTTTAAATATCAAACACGTTTACTGGCAGCTTCAAGCATATCAATGAGATTTGCCCCCTTTTTTTAAAGTGTTGAATACATTCCCTGATAAGCAGCCAGTCAGTATTTCAGTATCTTCTAAGTTGCAAAGCAAAAAAGAAATTGTTTTTGTAATGGGATTTCACTTCTCACAGTGATTAAATTCTTTGTGAAATGCAGTGTGCCTGTATCTTCCTGAGCTGCTCTTCTTAAGGATGCCCTTCGCTCAGATAACATCCTTCTGTATTACAACTTTCACTAATGATTCTAGATTGCTTAACTTGATTTTATTTTTTAAAAAATTTTCATTATTTTTTAAAAAATTTATACAATGCATAAGAAGTCAGGAAGGGAAGGCAAGAGAATGGCATGGCTGAGTAAAGACATGCTGGTCAAACTACAGGGCAAGAGGGAAACGCACAGGCAGTGGAAGCAAGGACAGGTATCCTGGGAATAGTATAGGAAGATTACCCAGTTTTGTACTGATGGGGTCAGGAAGTCAAGGCAAAGCTGGAGCTGAAATTGGCAAGAGATACCATGAATAATAAGAACTTCTGTAGGTATTCCATCCAGAATGGAAAGGTCAAGAAAAGCATGCTCACTGAGATGAAAACCACTGATAAACTAGTCATAAAAGATGAAAAGGCTGAGGTATTCAACCTCTTTGCCTCTGTCTTCATGGTCACTCTCTTCCCACACCTCTCGAGTGGGTGTACAACTATGCAGGGACTGGAGAGAGCTACATTGCTCCCAGTGTAAGAGATGATTAGGAATCTGGACATACATAACATACATATGGGACCTAACAAGATGCATCCTGGAGTCCTGGCAACATTGGCTGATGTAGTTGCCATGCCACTCTCCATGATACTTGAAAAGGCATGGCAGGCAGGTGAAGTTCCTGGTGACTGTAAAGAGGGAAACCTTGCACCCATTTGTGAAAAAAGGATAGAAACACTGGCACAAGTTTTCCAGAGAGGGTGTAGGTGTCCCATCCCTGACAACATTTAAAGTCAGATTGGATGGGGCTCCGAGCAACCTGATCTAGATGAAGATGTCCCAGCTCATTGCATTGAGGTTGGACTAGATGATCTTTAAAGGTCCCTTCCAATGCAAACCATTCTATGAATCTATGAAATCATCAAAGTTCAGCTGCCAGAAAGGCATTAGCAAGAGTTTCATATTGCTGTAATATTCCAGGACTTAATCTCTTCTCCCCATACCCACTTCATCTCTATATATTAATAAACACATTGTTTTTATCTTTAATGTTTTTACAAACTTCAGGTTGTGACTACTACAAATATGATCAGCTCGTAGTGTAACTTGTTGAAATTTAGCCTGCATGTTGATGGTCAGTGCTGCATGACCCAGACATAGGGTCACCTACCTTTGATTTGAGCTCTTTCATCTTGTTCCCTGTGCCTCTGTAACTGCATGTTCTTATTGTAACTTTAGCTGTGCCAGTTACAAGTTTCCTGGGCTAATAAGGAGGTGGAAGATTTCCTACTCTTGTCTTTTATTTTCCAGTTTTCCTTGTTAATGTCAGTATATCAGCCTGGAAATTGTAGAACATCCAAGCTGCTAAAAGGCATAGCATGGATTGACTTAAAGGGTACAAGGCAAGGTGTGCTAAGGTTCCTTAGCCCACTCCTCCAGTAAAATCACCTTCTGCTTGTTGTTGTTTTGGTTTTGTTTGGGTTTTTTTAGATCCTCCCACTGGTAGTTGCTACACAGCTCTTCTCACATTCTCCAAAGTATTTTAAGGGTCTTTTCTCTAAAAGATTTTTGCCTCCACAATATTTACATCGTGGATACCATTTTTTCTGTGACACAGTCCCTACAACTGAAATTGTTTTAAGAGCTGTTCAATTCATGTTTAAAGTATAAAACAAAGCAACTCATTAGCTTATAGTTTGGAGATGTAAATGAATGGGAACTTTCTCTAAACAAAATAATGGTTTTTGCTCTTTTTCAATTCATGATTCTAAAGACCTATGATTCTGAGCAAAGCTTTCATAAAAGCAGTTCCTAACAAAAGCTCCTACTGAGTTCTGTGTAATTATTTTAAAATTAGTGGCTGCCATACGACAGCTATAACTATCAGTGATGCTTGTTCAAATGCAGTCACACTGTGTTTTGTTACAGTACTAAATAATCAAATTGAAATTTATTTCATTGGAAAGCTTTTTGAGGATAGCTGGCAAACTAAACTCTTTTCATTCTAACAAAAAGACAGCTACCTTTGATCTTTGACAGCTAACTTCAGCTTGAAAACCTTGTTCCATATTAATATGTGACAAGAAATTCTACAGTTCTAAATGTGTTTGGAATATGAGAAGAGTCTTGTTAGAATGTATGTTTTGCAGTTGCAGCTCACAGCTTCCTCAGTGTAAGTTTTAAAAACAATTTTGTGATGTAGGAGCATTACTTTGATGCTTAGGTACGGTACAAATGTTTCTAAAAAAGATGTAAAACTGATGTATTTGTACGAATGTTCTCATGACACTTGTCCTGATCTGACCTTCCCCTTCCTAGCGATTGTCTGTGTTGTTTCTGACATCTGAGGTTCAGTGGGAGCATTCAAGCCTGCTTATTTAAAATTTGTGGTTTATATTTGGCAGGTTCAGGAAGGCTGACCTCTAGTAACTCTGTCCTCCAGCTGTTTGCCTTGTGGTTGTTTTCTGACTTTAATTGGGCTTTTTTCCTGCTCCATACAATAGACTTTTGCATGTAATTGATGCTGATCAGGTCTCTGCCCCCTGCTACCATTTACCTCTTGAGTGATTCATTACTAGTTAGATTGAAGTGATGAAGCTGCTTCTGCTTCTTCATATGTCAGGAACCTTGAGCTGTAATGTACCTGGTTAGCACCTACAGCTGGGGCAAGAAGTTTTCCTCTCCCAGCCCATAAAAAGTGCTTTTAATATATTTTTGCCAGGTCAAAGCTGCAGTGTATTGGCAGGAGCATATGAAGAGGCAGCTCTGCCAATGCTGTGCTGTACACATTCTGATTTAGCAATCCAGCCATTGCAATCCAGCACCTTTCACTTACAGTTAAATTCATACACCAGAGTAAATGTCCCTGCAGAATGTGCATTGTAAATTTGTGCTGCATTGGAAAGTTCAGACTGTATAATAATCCATATTATTGCATCTTTACCTTTTTTTTTTGTTCAAGTTTATAGAAATTCAGTTTCCATAGAACTTTAGCCCTCACTTCATGGTAGAAGCTCTTGTAGGAGTTTCAATCTGCTTTTGATTAGCCAGGTAGGTGAAATAACAGGGTGCTAAGAAGTGCTAAAGCACTGAGGTTATCGGGTCACTTCTGTAATTAGGACAGAATATACTGATACCCTTTTTCAGCACATTGCATTATTGCCAAGGCTCTGTTTAGAGGAGAACAGGTCAATTTTTGTGAAAGTACTTCCTACTCCTGTATCTTTTTTCCCTGTGATTTGATTTCTTCTGGCAATTAGAAAGGTTTAAAACCTTAAAAGGCATTGAAACACGATTTTTAAAGGCCTGCTTAACTTCTGTGAAGGTCCAATTACTTTTAAAAATTCTTTTTTTTTTCCATAGAATCATAGACTGATTTGGGTTAGAAGGGATATTGAAATATCATCTTCCCTGCTGCCCCCTTGGGCAGAGACATCTTTCACTAGGTCAGGTTGCTCAAAGCCACTTCCAACCTGACCTTGAACACTTCCAATGATGGGGCATCTGATTCCACTGTCATTTTCATTTGCATTTAAACCCTGTACAGTTTACTCTGTTTAAAAAGGCAAAATTATGGTTTTCACTGAGTTTCATCTAGGCTAGGTCATTAAATTTGTGGTGGATATGGTTATTTGGTCGTTCCTGTGAAGACCCCATTGAAAACTGAACTAATTCCTTGTCAATAAATGAAAGTAATGACTGAATGGAGCACAATGCATATAAGATATGTTAGTTTTTAAAGAGAAATGGCTGCAACTACAAATTGTTTGCTAAAATCAGCTATCTAAGAAAGCTGCTTTTTTGAGTACTGTGTGTTGCCATTTTTGCTGAATATAAAACTCTTGAAAGTGACCAACAGCCAGCACTAACTAGAACCAAGCCTAGTATGAGGATATACTCAGCAGGGAGCCAACATACTGCAGGCTCTTCGGTGACCATTCTGTACTAAAATCTTGATCATAAAATATGACTGCATTGTAGAAATAATCAGAATCTAGTAGTTTTACAGGTAATTTTATGACTTGAGTAAATATAAGAACAGCTTTACTGATTCAGATCAAGGGCCCATCTAGCCCATGTTGTAAGCAGACACTTAAGGAAGAGGAAAAACTGTGAGTGTGCATTTGTGCATGTGTGGTAATTACCCTCTGATGCTCTCCCAGCCTCCAGCTATTTTCAGCTCAAGGGATTTCCTGAGACTTGTCATTGGTGGTTCATTTCCTGTAGCTGGTCAAGGGATTTCCTGAGACTTGTCATTGCTCGTTTCATTTCCTGTAGCTGATTTTTCTTCCACAATTTCTCCATCCTTCCCTTTCATCCTTATACATTTCTTACATTGACAGAATCCTTTGGAAAGGTTTTAGTTTGTGTTTGGTTTTTGGTTTTGGATTGCTTTTGTCTTTGTTTTGGGTTTTTTACAAGTCTTGCTGTCTGAATAACCACCATCATTTGCTAGTTTTGAACTCATTTCCACCAGGAACCAGAAAGTGATTCAGTGGTTGCACACACTTGTTAGTAATTCAGTCTTTCATCCTTGGCTTCACACAAAACTCTAAAGTGAATACCATCTGGTATTTGTTTCTGTTGATTCTGTCTAGCTGTATTCTCACCTGTCCATAGTTGTTTCAGGAGGTAACTGATAATAAGGTAATACAATAGCAGATTTCCCTCCCTTTTTTTTTGTGGGCATGAGTCTTGAGTGCTTGATAATATAGTAGTTTCTTTTTTAACTTTTTCATTGTTTAGATTGTCATTTGGAGGAATCATTTAATTATTTTGCACACAATGATGAAATAGTGTTATAAAAATACTAGAAGACTATAGCAAGATCATTGTTTCTGGTACTTAAAAATCACTGGATCGTTGCATGCTGTAAAATAAATGCAAGGAATGTGAAACGTGAGAGTATCTTGGAAAGTTCAAGCAAGTCAAATTCTGCTTGCAGATTAAAATGAAGCTGGAAATTGAAGATGCACTAATTAAGTGCAAGTTACATATCCTTTAATTAATTTTACCCACAGTACAAGTACCCATCTCATGTTTGCCTTCCAAGCTGTACACCTATAAATATGCTAAACTATCATATTTGATTTCCTTTCACCAGTGCTGAGTGAAAATCTGTTTTATTAAAATAGGATATTCCCATTACGCTAAGCTCACTTATCACTCGATGAAGGCATATATTCTCAATTTCTCTTTCTACCAAATCCAGAAATTAGAATTTTAGAAGAGGCTTCTGATTATGATGCTGTTCATTTTTCATTATTCAGTGTTTCAAAAGGAAAGGCCAATTGCTTTCAAATAGTTCTGTTAATGTTTTCCAGAGCTAGATTAGTTTACACTTTTTAGAAATAAATTTAGCATCTTGAAACAAAAGAGAGCAGGGGGTTCCCTACTATGCCACTCCACTCACCACCACCACTGCTTTTCCTCTTGTCCCATCCCCCTTGCAACTGCCAACCACTCTTTCTTCCTAAGCCAAAGAGAAACTTTGCAGTTTGTGTCAATTGAAATGGCAATAAAATGACCACTGATCTCATCCATAAGATCTTTTCATGGTCTGACAGAATATTTAGCTTGTATCTACATGAAAGTGCAAATAATTTCAGTTTAAATAAGTTAACAGTATTTAATAACCTGTACATACCATGTAGCCCTTAGAAAGTGTCTGTATTTATAGTTTGAATGTGCTGATGAAAATTTTAATTTCTCAGAAGCCTTTCCAACAAGTGAAAAATAAGTTAAGCTAACTATTTTCTAATAAACGTTGGAACACTCCATTAAGGTAAAATATTTGAGATCTTTTAGATTAGAAAGACAAATCTGAATGCTCACAATCTGTGAACACTGCCCATTTAATGAAATAACACCAACCTCTGGTTTTTTTCCTCTTTCAAAGTAATACACTTTCGTTCGTGGCTAAGTGGAGAAAAGGGTGTAATCAGTTCTTCAAGGAGACTTTAAACAGATAAATGTAATGGTTACAAGTGGAATAAAGTGCATTAATATTGTCTTAGATTAAAAGAAGAGTTAAATCAAGTGGAGCTAGAAACCAGCTTCAGTATAGCTAAAGATGCCACTGTTAAGACCAGACAGACCTAAGAGATTAATAAAAATCCCTAGAATTGGTTGAGTATGGCAGATAATATTAGGGTTTTGAGAGGGATGAAGATTTGTTGGTTTTCTTGGTTTATGAAAACAATTACTATTTAAAATCCAACATACTGATAAATTGTGGGTGTGATACTGTCCCTTGTTTGGATGGGTAAGATGAACATCTACTTAAGTACTAAAAGCAAGCAAATTTGACTGACTTTTGTACACTTTGTGTTTTATTTATCTTTATTTATTTTTTTTTTTACTAGGGGAAATGAGGAATGATTTATATATCACTGTAGAAAGAGGAGAATTTGAGAAAGGAGGGAAAAGTGTGGCCAGGAATGTGGAAGTGACAATGCATGTGGTGGACAGCAATGGTCAAATTTTAAAGGTATCTTTGTATGTTTCTCCTTGCTGTAGTTACTGTTGATACACTTTTTCAGATGTAAATAATATTTTGTGGCATTATTGAAGAGTAAGAATTGCTTTAGAAATGGCATGTTTATCTTTTCTGTCTTTAGATATTCAAAGTATTTCCACTTTGCCTAAAACCTTTATAAAATGTATTTGCAAACCTTTATAAATTTTTATTTTATTTCTATGATTAATTATGTGATTGGGATAAACATCAATAATTGCAACCAACTAACTAGTGAGTCTATTAAGATGCTGGAAAATATTGAAGCAGGATCAAGTTTTGGAGAATTTTTTGTTTTGTAATAGTTCTTAGTAGGTATGCATTTCCTTATCTTGCACAGAACAGTGTGTTTTGAGAATTTTCAGTTTTGTCTGATTTTGGTAAGTCAGAGATCCTTGATGCCAATATCACCACCATGTATCAATAAAAAGAATAAATTAGTGTTCCTTTTCATCTTCAAATGTGATTGCATGCTGCTGGTGATGGCTTACAAACAGGCACTTGTTTATATTTTAATCATTAATAGGTGACTGTTTCTCAGATTTATTTTTTCTGTACCAGAAGGATTTCTCTTGATTCAAACTTTTCCACACATATTCCACACACCTTTTTGTTTCCTTTTGTGTTATTTGAAAGTACTTTTTTTTTATATGTTCTGTATGGTTTCAGCAGCTGTGAAGTGAGAAAATGAAGCAAGTCTGCACAAATAGCCTGGTTCAAATTGCATGTGTATATCTGAAGTGTGATTGTGTGCATAAGTGCATGGCATGTAATATAAATATGTTTTTATACATATATATGCAAGCATACCTAAGTGTGTCTGTGTATATGTATTTTTTTATATATATAAACACATTAAACAAAAAGGGATATGAGATTGTAATTGCAGAGGAGAAAAGCTGCAGTTCACCTTTCCCAGAAAATTAATAGGTATGCCCAAGTCAGGACTTGGAGAAATCCATTTTTCTGCCTTGCTATGGAGAGACCATCATGGGTAGTGCAAAGGCAACTAACACTTTGCTTCTTCCCAGATAGGGAAACAAGATTTCTTTTAATTTTTAATTGATATTGATAACAACAGTGTTACAGGCTTATTTCAGAGGTCTGGAGATCTTGAGCCTGGGCTGCTGTGGTCTCAGTTACCTTCTTGTTTGTTGCTTGGGCATAACACTGGCTAGGCCATGTTGTGTCATGGGACTCCACAAGACTTTTGTTGCTGAAGCCTCCATGTTCACCCAGTTCCCCCTATTTAACACTTTGATTCTCATTGGGGTGAGTGATTCTTGCCACTTGTAATTTTCCAGTCGGCAAATATTAGCAAAGTACAACATTTGGCATTTATGATAAAAATGTAAATATCAAATAGTCTTCTAAGGAAGTGCAGTCCTTGGTGACATTTAATCTTATTTTTTCTTCATTAGGATTTTATCTCGTTTGGCTCTGGAGAGCCACCAGCCAGTGAGTACCATTCCTTTGTGCTTTATCATAACAACGGTCCCAGATGGGCTGAGCTGCTGAAACTTCCTATTCCTGTGGATAAATTTAGAGGAGCTCACATCCGCTGCGAATTCCGGCACTGCTCCAGTAAGTGTGTTCATGACTTATGCTAGACCTCTCTGTTACAGCTGTATTCAGCACACACCTTAGGAAAAAGACATCTGCATGAACTTTCTCTGTAATGCCTTTGTTTGCTTATAAAATTCCAAAATTTTCTAAACATTGAAATATTTTAGAGATGATTTTGAGGTAAAAATTGATGACTGGGTCCACATTCTGCATACCAAGGTGAGTGAGATAGATTTCATAGAGATGGATAAACTTCTGTGTTGCTAAGACTGCATATTTGGTGGTTTACATTATTTGTTGTTAATAAATACCAAATCATTCCAGAATACTGCTTTCTGATTTACGGTGAGATAAAAGAAATGATTACAGGAGACAAGGTGCAAATCTGAACAGAAATTCAGGATAATCTTAGTCTGACTAGCTGCAAATACCTTCAAGCATACTTTCTTATGTTGTAGCATATACATTTATTTTGTTAAAAATGTGTAATATTATCTTTAAGTGCTGCTATTTATATGTGCATTTCAGCTAAAGAAAAGGGTGAGAAGAAGTTGTTTGGCTTTTCTTTTGTGCCCCTGATGCAGGAAAATGGGAGGACTCTGCCAGATGGCACCCATGAACTCATTGTATACAAGGTAATTCGAGTTAGTGGTCATTAGATGTAATGATTCCTCTGGAACACACTTTAAATGCCTACAGACATTAATTTGACAAAGCCTGTATTGATTATCAAATAAGTGATAATCTTGTCACCATTAAAATGCCTATTACTGATTGTTTAATATCAACCTGCCTGATACAATCTACAATTGAATCTAGGAATGTGTTTCAGTGCACTGGTTTTCCTATGCCTTACTATTGTGTCACAATGTGTTTATATTGTATTTCACAAATGTAAGTTCAATTAAAACACACAAATTGGACCACATTATATCCCATTACTGAATTACTCAAGGTGGAAGATCAGACAAGCTCATTTATGCAGATCTACTCAATCTTATAAGTTTTACAGATATTTCAGATTTGTGGGATTCTTGTTTCCACATTTGACAGTTGTGTCTTTGTTCAGATTTTGACATGAAAATTTGTAGCTATTTGTTTGATTTGTTAGAATTCAACATGCAGCCAAAGCTGCAATGATGATCCAAAGCCAAAGCTGCAACAGACACAGTGAAAAACTTCTTCAATAATGGTTCATATAATTTAGGGTCAGTTTGGTCAATTATTCTGTGCTGTGCAGTTATTTGTATGGGTTTGTTTTCACAGTGTGAAGAAAACACAAACCTTCAGGATTCTGGTCGCTACCTCAAACTCCCCTTTTCAAAGGGAATATCTCTAGGAAACAACAGCCAAGCAGTTAAAACCACTAAGGAGTCCTTCTGGATTACATCCTTTCTCTGCTCCACTAAACTCACACAAAATGGTAGGGTATGTTGATTATTTGAAACATGATGAATTCAAATGAGTGTGATAACTAGTCTTCTTCATGCCAAGCAAGCATGAATGTACTCAAAAATACCTTAGGTTCTATCCATTTTATAAACTGGTTTTCTCCATAATTTTTTATATCCAGATGGAAACAAATGCAGCATGATAAACCACTCTTTTTAAGTAGTTCAAGAATGTTTTTTAGATTAACATAATATTGGAATCAAATGCAGACGTTCTGGAATCAGCTGTTGAAATCCAGCTGCTTTACAAAACCCCTTAATCTGTTTATTGTAGAGTTTTTATGAAATACTTGTCAGCTTCAGACTGTAGCAGTTTGTTTCTAATTAGGCATATATTGTTTTTTTTGTTGTTCCTTTAAGCCAACAAACATTTATTAATACTTAAAACTGTCTTATAGACTGGATATAAGAAGCAGCAAATAGAAATACATGTGTTTACACTCTTTACCAGTGCTCTGTGTAAAATTCTTACGGTTCTGGTTTATTTGTCATATTAATTACAGTTTGTAACTGAAACAAATAACTTTGTTGAGCAGTTTTCCATAAATTTCTAAATGTTTTGTATTTGCTTGGTAATGTGTTTCTGACTGTTCTTTGATCTACCCACAATTTTATTTTTTTTCTATGCTGTTTATCACAGTTTTAAGACCTTGCTTAGCTTTCTCTTGTGAGTGAATATCTATGACTTTAACCATCTCCTGTGTATGACGATAAAATTGCTAATTGTTTGCAAATTGTTTATTATAGGTGTTTAACAAAAACTAGAGCAGCTTTTTAAATTGAAATATTCATCTCAGTTTTCAGCATTCAGTAGCAAGTGTCTAGACTAGAACTATGTGCAAACAGCAAGTGGTTTGTTTCCCTGTGCACATCCACTTTGTATTGTCATAGCAATTGCCTTCAAAATAATAAAAGTTACCCAATAAAATGTTTTCCCAGAGGTTGCTAACAGGCAATCAGAGACTAAATTTGCTTTGGCTAAAGGCTTTGATGTAGGGAATCACATGAATCTACTCATACTTACACATGCATGAAAGTGCTGACTGGAACTTAAGTCTCTCACTGATAAATAGTTGCCTTATTGTCTGGGATTATAATACTAATTTTTTTTTCACAGTACAGGAGTTATTTTGTACTTAATGTAAAGAGATGTGTGACATAGGGCATAAAATTTCCTCTTTTTTTTTTTTAAACCATATTCTGAGTAAGAGGGTGCAGAATATCTGAATAATACTGATCCCCTTTTCAGCTCTGAAAGAGTTAACAATTATTTCAGCAGTACTTCAGAGGGTGGAAATATTTTCAATAGACAGGCTCATATTTTCTCCAAGGATCTTCTTTGGAAAGTTCATCTTGGTGAGTTTCCAAATCCCCATTCTTTTAAACAAAAATTTGCCAAAACCTATTGCATGCTCAGAAAATGAACATAGAGCAAAGCATGTGGATATTGGTCATGTGAGCATTACTTCAGTTATCCCTGAGAGAATGTAACATACGTATTAAAACCACAGATTTAAAAAGATCTGTGTATTTACTTTTTTTATTAAACGTTTGTATTGGTATTTTTGAAAATTGCTGGTTATTTTTTATGTTCAGAGATTTATCAGAATTTCTCAGAGATTTGCCTTTGTCTATAAACAACAATGTCCAGCCTGAAAATGAAATTAAAATTATGCTATTGTCTGGCCATGGGGCAGGGGAGGACCCCAAACCCAGAGTTGTAAAGGGTGTGACTGAATTAGGCCACAGCTTTACTAGCTCGCTGGGGAATTTTACTCAGCTGTCATTCTCTCATTGATTATTCCCACATGCCATCAGCTCTCATGCATATTAAAATTATGGGGCCTGGGGGAAGGAGGCTGACTCCTAGTTGTTGGGATCCATAACTGCCTTACCCTGGGTGCTTTGGAAGGGTTATTGGGACTATTTCCAAACAATTTTTAGAGACCTTCTAACCAGGGTAGTCTGTGCGTTCATCAGCGTACGATGTAAGAACGCGTCCTTATCTGATCTGTCTGCCAGTTAGTTTTTCCTTCGCTTTTCCTTTTTGATCCTGGGTATTAATCAGTTAATGTTACCAAGAAAGTATGCCAGTTTTTATATAGTACAGTCTTAGCTGTGTAGTTATATAACATTATCCTAAAAAAACCCAAAAGAATGAGAAAGAACATAGTATTTTTCTACTGAGTAGTCATCAAAACAGTCTTACTTAGTTTTTGACATATAGGAGGGATCTCTGCCTGCAAGAGACTCAGGATCCTTCCAGCAAGTCAGAATATTTTAGCAAGTTGGCATCCACTCATTTCTCAGCACTG
>NW_008667511.1:0-9932 GCF_000695815.1 Acanthisitta chloris | reverse complement strand
GAGAGCAACATGCCATACAGCATGGCAGTTTCAAGGCAGAGGTGTATTCCATCTAGCTGCATTTTTAAAAAGCCAAACCAGTGATCAATAAAACAAAAGTAACACTGGGCAGCTTTCCCGAGTGACCTCAGTTTGGAGGGAGTGTTGGCAACCACAGAAACAGCCTGTTGGAAGAGGCATGCTGACTGCCAGTTCTGGAATTCCTATTTTTCCTTTTGAAGTGCAGTAGTGCTCTACGACAAACCAGTTTCTGATGTCTCAGGGTTTATTTGGGACAGATGGAAATTCATCCCAAACCACTTCCTTAAACACATGATTTCAAACCTTTTATTAAACCTAGCACTTTGGATTTAAATTACAGACTTTGAGAAAGGATATGTTTTGTTTGGTAGGGGTGGTAGGTCAGGCGTAGCCTATTTTAAATATACAAACCTTGATTATTATTAAGAGAATGCATTGGAAATATTTTTCTTCTTCAGCAAAATTTATCAGCAGCAGTGACTTTTTCCCTTTTCCAAAGCTATATTTTCCTAATGGGCCTATTTCTGGGGACAATTTTGTATTCTCATTTCTCTTAATACATGACACATTGCTATCCCTTCCCCTTGTGATTCACATGTCAGATTTTCTATTCGTGTCATTTATGCTTGGGCTATTTGCTAATGTTATTGCAGCAATGTCTTTCCTACTTAGTACTTCCCTTGAAATAAGTGCTTTGAAGTGAGTGTCTTACATTTGCTTTCTTTTTAAATCCCCCAACAAATCCCTAATATTGAGTGTCAACTATCTTTCACCAAGTTATTCCAGCAAACCTGTAAAGAAGTGTTTTTCCTGCTATGAACTGACAGCTTTAGCTTGTCTTGCTACTCCTCAACTTGAGCTGAGGCTTAAATAGAATAAAGTGTAGAAGTACATTTAATTATCCAAAAGGCAAATGCAGGTCACTGGATTTGTAAATCTTGTTTCTTGAAAATTCCTGACAGAATTATAAGGCCCAGCATTTGTCCTTGATCTCTGGTATGTGTCTCTGATGCATGTGTGGGACCCTTCATCACTCTTAGTGCAACTCAAGGTGCTCTTTTTTTCCATACTAGCACAGCATGAAGCAAAACAAACAAACAAAAAAGTATAATTGCATCAAAACAATTTGTGCCCAACAAAAACAATGAAAGCAGCAAAATATTTGTGGATCTTATGTAGATTGTTTGCCATTAACACTTCTGGCAAGATTTGAATATAGGCAGAGATATATTTAATGTTATTAAAGACAAAAATATTAGTTTCTTGTGGAAGATGGGAGTTTCTTGGAGCAAACTGGGAAAGAGATGACACAAAGATGGGTGTGGTTCAAACATTACTTGAGCGTGAAAACAGTCTGTGGTAGAAAGCACCCAAAGAGATGCTGAACCAAGAGGAAAACTTGCTATTAACTTTTGTTAAGTACTGAGAACACTTTGGAAGCACTGGATCCTTCTAACAATGCTGGGCAGTGATCAACTAGACTGTAGTTTAGCTTAAACTGATGGAAGGGTTGGATGGTGATTAAGGTGTTCTGCCTCAAGTGACCAGGCTTTGAGAATTTGTGAAAAGCTGGTTAGTGAAGTGTGGAAATAGTAAACTTGAATCTAAAGGGGCTTTGGAATTTATTTTTGAACGATGGAATTAAGTATGTGTAACTTTTACTGACTATAACTTGAAAGGAGTGTTGCAGATGTGTCCAATTTCAGCCAGGGAAAACTGCTGAAAAGCCAAGCCACGTTGGCAAAACTCTATTTTAGTATATTGAATGGCACCAGAACATGAAATTTGGAATCTTATAGCAAGGTGGGTTTTTTAGTACATCTCTGAAGCTGAAAGCAGTAACATAGGTCTGAAGACTGTAAAATATAGAACTTATATTTAAGACAGGGCAGATATGTTAACTAGGCCATTATCCCCTGATGAATTTTATGCAAGTATTTACAGGAAATCATGGATGAAAAAATTGACATGTAGCTAACCGGAATGTGCTGTAAGATGAGTTTATCAAAGACATATCATGTCAGCATAAATGTGTAAATCTTTCTTTTCAATGTTTTTTAGTTATTATGCAGAGGAAACATAGCAATTCTAAACCATCTGAACTTCAATAACACATCACAAGGGAAGTAAGAAAAATACAGATTAGAATAAGAGTTTTAAAACTAGCAAATAGAAGTTAAAAGGGAACTTGCAGGTTGCACTGTAGTGGAAGGAATTCCTTCCTGAGCAGAAGGAACATACTACTACATCTGAAGAATTAGCTCTGGGATTGTCTCTGTTTTAAAGGTGTGAAAGGAGATGGGGATGAGTTACTTCACTAAAGTCTGAGACAGTTTTCTGCTAATATGTCATTGAGGGGTCTCAGTTCAGAAGGACAAAATCAAAATATGATACAGCAAAGCAAGGCAACTTTGCTTTAGGTAATTAATAAGGAAGTGTAGAAATTTGATTGAATCAAATGGTAGAAGAGGCAGCATCCATACTCTAATGGAGACTCTTGGGGATTCTGCTATAGCCAGGGAGCTGAACACTATTAAACCAGAGAAAAACATATTTGTTTCACCAATATGTTGTATCTAAAAGACCCTGAAATTCCAGAATGTAGATGTCAGGTGTTTACAGCAGGCTTATGAACTTGTTAATGATACAGAAAACATGGATGTAATCTCATCTGTAATGTAGTTATCATTTTAGTCAGGCAAGCTGAAGGATAATGAATTAAAAGTGGAGGAAGTGTGAAGACACTCAGGTATCTTTAAACTCAGAATAGTTTATTTTCAGTAGAGGCAATGTGTTTCTTCTCTAAAAAGACATTGGAAGATGAGTATTTTAATTATATTCAATCTGGTAATTATGAGATTATTTCTCAGAGGATAACTTTGGAAGGCACCCTCAATAATGGGATGAGAAAGAGCAAAGTAATTTCTTTCCTTAAAATGGTAGTTGACAAATATCTGAATGAGATTGCATGACAGAGTTGCCACAGGAGACTAATTGTATTGATCCAGTACCATGTTCTTATGTTTGTATTGGTGGAGCAATTATGGAATAGAATAAAAATAATTTGTTGTGAAGATCATATTGTAACAAATCTGGAGATGTTTTCTTTTGTTTTAATGATGCCAAGTTTTGATGAGTGGACCATAACAGTAAAATATTAAATCTGAAATGCTGCTTTCCTTCCTACTTTAATCTTGCATTTTGTTTTTGCAGGAGATATGCTTGACCTTCTGAAATGGAGAACCCACCCAGACAAAATTGCAGGTTGTCTCTCAAAATTAAAAGAAATTGATGGTTCAGAAATAGTGAAGGTATATACATTTCTATCCTTTCAGATAATATGAAGGGGGAAAATAATGTCCCTCATGTCACAGAAATACCTATTTAATAATAAACTGTCTCTTATTCTCTCACATCAGTTTCTTCAAGATACACTAGACACTTTATTTGGGATTTTAGATGAAAACTCTCAAAAATATGGATCAAAAGTATTTGATTGCTTGGTAAGTTTTATTTTGTGACGATGCTTAACACTGGATAAGAACTAAGTAAAACAAAAAAGCTTTTGCTTTTTATTTTTTGCTTTCTCTCACATTTAGGTTCACATAATAAATTTGCTGCAGGACAGCAAGTTTCATCACTTTAAGCCAGTAATGGACACTTACATTGAAAGTCATTTTGCAGGAGCTCTTGCATACAGGTGAAGTCTGTACTTATCCTATCTGATTTGAATACTGAGAATTATTGCTAAACTGAGCAGAATCAATCATTAGGTTATAGAAATGGTGTATCCCTGTTAAAATCATTCTACAGCATACGTAAGGCTGGTATTAGTGCCCGTTTATCAGAGATCTACTAGGTGGTCTTCAGCAGACTGAAAACTATGTGTAATATTGAGCTTGCAGTTAACAGTAAAATCTAGTCTATTTTTTTTTTGTCAGTGTTTCTCATATGACAGCTATTGGTTTACATTTTATGTGCAAAGTTAACCCTCCTCCCACTTCTGTATTAGAATATTTTCTGATGTGCTATTCTAGGGATCTTATAAAAGTCCTGAAGTGGCATATTGATCGAGTCACTGAGGTGGAGCTTCATGAGCACATACAGGAAGTACTAAAGGTAATAAAAATTGTTGAAGGCAATTATATGTTTGAATGATGGATTCATTCAGTACCAACAGGTTTAACTTAGGGAATGAAGCAGAGTATATATAAATGATGAAATAGCAGTACTAATTCAAGGGAGTTGCAGACTTTTTTTCAGTGCAGTCAGTTTATTCATTGCTCTCTGTTGTCACTAAGTTGATCAATGAAGCCTTACTATCACTAGACTCTGGAGCTCTATGTTGCTTACTGAATGAGGCAAAGGAGTCAAATATAGATTGCATTGGTGGTATTAACATCTGTTGCATAACTGAATCTAAATGGCAGGCATGCATGCTGATCTCATGGTTCAATGCTGACACCAAGGAATTTACTGAAAATGGTGGGTTTTGTTACTCTTGCTGCCCCAGTTTGTACCATCAGCAGAGCACAGTGTGCCATCAGGCTGAATTGTACAGCACAGTAATCCCATTTGGGACAGGTGCTACAGTCTGGAAATAAAATATCAACATGGTATCCTTCTGTGCTTTTCTATGCTGCTGTGAACTTTGGTGTCTTGCTAATAGGAAAGGGCTAGATTTTTAATGTACACTCCAACAGTTTTGCAACTTAAACTTTTTTTGGGGTGGTTGTTTTTTGTTTGATTCATTTGGTGGAGCTTTTTTTGTATTACCTGGTTAAAAAATAATGACTAGTGTTCCCTGATTCGGAGAGATTGTGAAATGCAATGAAAGAGCAGTTCTGAGTATGTTGTTACTGTTTCAGTAGAAAGATTTGCTGGAATTATGTAATGTGATGCAGTTTTAGACCATTGTCTTTATTTAAATGATAAAATCGTTGTGTTCTTTTTAAAGATAGACATGTTCATTTTTGAGTTATCTCTAATTTTGACATTTTTATAGGCACAGGAATATATCTTTAAATACATAGTTCAGTCTCGAAGGTTATTCTCTATTGCCACTGGTGGACAAAATGAGGAGGAATTTCGCTGCTGTATTCAAGAGCTTCTTATGTCAGTACGCTTCTTCCTTTCTCAAGAGAGCAAAGGAGCTAGTGCTCTATCCCAACTACAAGTAAGTTTTAAAGTGTGCTTTGCTTACTGGCATTTTCCACCTACATTATAAGAAAAATTTCTCCCTATCCAGGAAAGAAAATGTAGTTCTGCTAGAGCAAAGTGGCATTTTCAGCTTTTTGTCCTACAATGTGGAATTTTCATACCAGCAGCTTCTAGATATGGTTGGAATAAAAAATCCTAAATCTAATATTTAATTTTGAATTATAGTTATGTTATAATTATATTGTTGGATATGGAAAAAGTAATTTCTCTGTTTTCGGCATTTTACAGCTTAGTTCAGCCACATTGACACTGAAGAATTTGAGCCATGATTTACAGAAACCTTTTAAGCCTTGATGAACTATATGCTTTAATACTCAGCTGGTACCTTCATTTCAATTGAGACTGCTAAAATTGGTTAGTGCTGAAGTGTGGAGGCAAAACACACAGGAGACAGCTCTCTACATTAAGTGCCATAGATTTACCAACTCCTACAGCTCATAAATATACCATCCCCTTCCCATGCTTCTATAACCAAAGGTGTTTAAGATCCTGTTAAGATTTATTAATTTTTAAAGCTCTATAGAAAACTGTTCAGCCAAGAAAATGGCAAATCAGAAGAGAGAGGTAGTCCTATCTCATATCATGTAAGCAGCTGAAATGAAAAGACAGTAGCAAAATGATAACAACAACCTAATTTAGAATTCTTTTGCAGTGTCTTTAACCTATGTCATCTGTTCTGACACCAGTGTGTTGAATGTCTGAGGTATAAGTAGCTTTTTTCAATCAGCAGGATTTGGAGAGGAAAAAGGGAATGTTAATTCCAGTTTCCTTTCTCTGGCATTGTCCTCCTTGCTTTTACAGTGTTTTGTTTTCGTATCCATCAGTGAATTTCTAACCCTATTTTAGGATTGCTGAAATGAAATCTCATTCCAAAATAAAAATGTTCATTACTTTAAAAATGGAAGATATGGAGGCTGTTATATTACATATCTTAAAACAAAGCAAGCCAAAACAAGTCCACACAAATCTCTTTGCTCTGATATCAGGTAGATTCTGTTACCCTTCTAAAAATTTTCTCTCACACATAGATAAGTGTGTTTAAAGTATCAATAGTTTTGTTTTAAGTTGCACTTTATAATTTCACTTTGGCCTGGGAAAAATTAAGTCATGAGATAAGGCTTAAAGGAAATAGTCACAAGTGTAAGTCTGTTAATGCATGTGAGGATATTTCTTCTGAAAATATGACAATTTTAAAAACACTGCCTACCCTTGAAATACAAACCTAGGCATTTTTCTACAGCTACTTAAATTTCTATAGTTACCTAAATTCTGTAAATGTCAAAACTGTTCTGCAATATCTGACTGTCCATTTCTGCCCTTTTCCTCTAGGCTGTGTTTCTCAGCTCATTCCCATCGGTGTATTCTGAACTTTTGAAGCTCTTTGATGTAAGAGAGGTGGCCAATTTGGTTCATGATGCTCTGGGCAGCTTGCCAACAGTCATGCATGGGGATGAGTCCCTTCAAGCTGTTAAACTGCAGAGCATTGGAAAAACTGTAGAGAGTCATCTGTACACTAACCCAGGTAAGGTTCTCCTGGGATGCCTGCAGATAAGGAACCCAAATTGTGTGCTCTGTACTTGGGCCAGCAGGTACTGAAGAGAACAATTCTTGAAGCACTGCTTTGTACAAGCTCCTCATTTACAAGAATAAAGTTTGAATTTAGTGGTTTGTTTTTCAGAGGCAAAGACTCTTAAAATACAGTTTTGTTTTGATCTGCTGGCACTATGATTGTGAAGGAAGTTTGCCTTATACTTTCAAAGTAATTATAAGCAAAAACCTTTAATAAATTGATTTTTTTCCTTTTTTTTTTCTTTGGGGGCAGTTCAGCAAACAAATTGTCACTTATCCTGTAACTCTTATTTGTGTAACTCTTGCTAGTTCAACACTTTCAGTCCTCTGTCTCTTAATGTAGCATAAAAATGCCACACAAATGTGAGTGATACTTGGTGTGTAAAGTATATAGCAGCATAGTTATATGCTGTGTGGAAGAAAAAACTGCTGAATGGTGGTGAGCCTGACATTCTTTGTTTCTAGTCTAAGTGAAACTCATAGAAGTAACCAAAATTAAATTTAAGATGAAGGCATTTTAAAATAAAAGAAGTGGGAAATAGATGAGATTTAAAGAGTTCTAATAGGTGTTAATTTGTTCACCAATAGCCCTGAGACCTGTTTGGGTATTGACTGATGGAGTTGGGTAGAAACAGTAACTTTTGCCATCTGAAGCATTCAAGATAAACACATTGCAACAAAGCTCTGCAAAAAACAGCAGGATATGCATACATACTTTGAGATGCTGCAAAATAAATGAAGAGTTCTTTGACCATATTTTTTTAATGCTTTTAGTGATTGTGCTTTAAAAGTATGTGCTCAAAAAAAATGGGTAAGTACTGGATCCTGGCAACTTTGCTTCATTCTGGCTGTGAAAACCTTTACCCTTTCCCTTGTGAGCCTTTATGGCAGTCACTTCCAGAACAATTAGCTCTCCCTACAGCTAGTTGATCAGGCCTTTGATACTCTGGGTTAGATAGATGATGGCATATTCATGGAGCAATATTAAGGATGCTCTAACTTATGTTTTTAATTTTTCAAACTACTTAGGGACCAGGTAGCATCACTGCCATTTTTCTCCCATTGTCTCAGGTCAACCTAACTAGAAGATCCAAATGTATATAATTAGAGTTACTTAATGTCATGTAAGGGACTCTTGGGGACTTCATTGGAACTGTAAATCTACTTTAAACTGTATGATTTTTTTGTCTGCTTCCTTTTGTAAAAGAATTAGGTTTTAATTCAAATTCCTTTTTATTATTAGGAACTCATGTGAATGGGTTTGGCTGTAAAAACAATGAAGACTACATGTTAAAATTTACATGGAATGTGGGTTATACACAAATATGGAAATATGGAAACTGATGTGAAAGACATCAGGCAGTAGTATAAGCTCCCAATATCCATGATAGGAAGCACAGACACAGACTTGTACAGTATGATTTCAAGTATCAGGTTGAAGGGTCTTGTGGTGATCAGCATCTTGGGCTCTTTGCAGTTAATGTTTTTCTCTTTGAAATACAAAAATATAAGTAGACTTTACTTCACTCAGTCCCTGGAAGGAAGTCCTTTTAAAATCCTCTTGGGAAAATAAATATTGCACTAGACTATGTTAATGTGTAGAGCAAACTGTACCTCCAAATGCAAAGTTGAGGCTTCCTGCTGTGAAAATAATTGATTTCTGTCTCCCAGATGAAGATGATGAATGGTGCAAGCTGCAATGCTAACTAATGCAATGGAACTAGATGGAACGTAGGAAATAATTTTTTATTCAAACATCTGAAAATGAGGAGGGTATTTCTTAGATATCATTTTCTGTTATCTAGAGCTTGCTTGGAAACAAGTGAGAGTAGTTTATAATGGGAGTTTTGCACGTTCCATGCTGAACAAATAACACATTAGCTCCCACTGCTGCAGAAATCAGCTGACACTAAAGCTGTGCTTTTGCTAAAATTGAGATATGTATTTGATACATTATTGAAAACAGAAACATCAGATGTGCATGATTTAAGGTGCCCACGCACAGATGTTTAGTACAGTTTCAGATGTATTTGATGTATCTGGTCTCTGCCTGCCTCTCTAGAGAATGCAGGTTATGGATTGTATTTATTGATCATGTGTAGATAGGATGTTTAAAATGGATCTGTATTGAGGTTTTGGTATAGCTTGCTTTGAACCTTACTCTATTTCAATGATTTTAAACTTCAGCTCTTCCTGTAGGAACAGCTACAGAGATGTTAAAAGGTCTCAACAGCAGTTGCCTGCCTAGCTCCTGTGAGAAGTTGGTGGGTGTTAAGGCCTTACTTTACTTCAGTTTTTCTGTAGTTACCTCTGCATCTTTGTTGTATGCTTTATTATCTGGCTCAAAAGAAACAGATGACAATTTCCTGCTTAGAAAGATGATCAGGATTTTTTTCCTCTTGGCCTTTCTTCCAGCCTTCCTGATATTTTGGGTGTAACTCTTTGGACTCGTCCCAGTTGGTACCTGTAGAATGGCCAAACTGCTGACCTACATATGCCTGTACCCAGAAGATTGTCTACCTTTGTCATTTCTGATGCATCAGTAGTCTAGCACTCTCGCTTGTTGTCTTTCTTGCATTAAATATTCTTATAGCATGCTTCTAGGAAGAGTTAATTTTGTTTTGCTGGGAAGACTTAAGGTAAATAACAGAGAAACACATCTTGAATCATGTTGTTCTTGATGTGGTTAAGCAGGAATTAGCAGAACAAGTTTTTTTTCTAAGGGCACTACTTTTAGCTTACAAATTCAATAGCTGTGAAAACATGAGGTGTGTAAGTGGAACATCATGGAGTTTTATTCTTCCAAAGAGGATGATTTTTCTTGGAATCACCATGTGTATAACGTGTCAATTACCAGAAGAGAGATGAGCTGGGTAGGTAAAATCCTAAAATAAAGAAAACCCCATATTGATAAAACCTCTATCTTTGCCCAGTCATAAGCTGTGGTGCAGCTCTTTACCACATGGAAATTATTCTTACATGGCAAAAAACTTTGTGTGTTCACAGAGTATGAGGATTTGTACCTCTGTGCAAGAGTAGCTGGGTAGGACTTATAGTGAGGCAAACTTTTCAAAGCAAATAGAAGAGGGGTGGGGTTTAATTCTATGACCATTTACTATATA
>NW_008667510.1:49963-90067 GCF_000695815.1 Acanthisitta chloris | reverse complement strand
ACACAGTCCCATTTCAGATGGGAGACAGCTATAATATCTGAGTCGAAACTGTATGTCTATATGGGGTCTATTCTTACAGATAAAGAAATCATAAAGGTATTGTTCATGCTTCTCCTTGTAACAGCATAATCTTCTTTGACACGCAAAAGACTCTCCATCGATCACACAGAGAACTCCAAAAGCAGCTTCTAGATAAAAATCTCAGCTATTTGCAACCAGCTTTATTTTTAACATATCCAAAAACTATAGAGAACTGTGAGCAAGAGACATACGGTGTGCTCTATAAAGAGCAAGCAATAGCTTGCCAACAGAGTTGTTATGATTAATTGCCAGTTTAACAGAAGGTAGGAAGTTCTGAAGCAAAGGAGAAGGAAAAAAAGTGGTCTGGGAAAATTTCAGAGGGTCAAGCAATTTAACTGGTTTGAAAATTATTTGGTAACCAATTAATGCACAAAAGAGCTTGATAACAGTGTGTTAATTCACAGTGCTGAGTGGATAATTACAAGTAACTGATGTGCTTTGCAGTCTATACAATGATTCTTTAATTTCTTCTCTATGCAGGTGTAAAGGTGAATAAACATATTGGGTAAATCAGACTACTCTAAGCAGTTAGCTGTCCTCCAAACAATCTACACTGGCAACTGCATTTGCAATTTACTCAGGAAAACAAAAAAATATCATCCTTTCTTACTATACAGTCCTGGATGTAGTTGGCTTTTTTGAAAGAGCATGCTGTTGACTCATGGCATGTTGTCCACTAGGACCTCTAGATCCATTTCTGCAGAGATGGATCTTTTTCTTACCCAGACAGACCCCAGCATGTAGTATTATATGGGATTATTCCATTACAGATGCAAGACTTCACATTGAGTCTTATTGAATTTCATAGGTTCCTGTCTACCCTGCTCTCTAGCCTGTGGATGACACCTCCCAATATGATGTAATCCACAACTTGCTGAGAGGGTTCTGCCATCCCACCATTCAGGCCATTAATGAAGAGATAACTGCAACTCATCACAGAATTGACCATGGGACAAGAGTACTAATTACTGACCACTGGCTGGACTTTGCACCAGTGATCATAACTCTTTGAAGCCCCATAGTCAACTTTCCAGCCTTGTTGTCTATTTATTCAGCCTTCATCTCACCAACTTGGTGATAAGCTTATAGGAAACTGTGTCAAAGGTCTTACTACAGATTTAGCATAGAACATCCACTGCCCACTCCTTCTCTACAGCCTCAACCACCTCAGCACAAAAAGCAAAAGGTTGGTCAAGCATGAATGACTTAATTTGCCCTAGTTAAACTAAAGGCATATTGGCTGCTCCTCATAACAATCTTGCCTTTCATCTCTCTAATCTTTCCAGGGACCAATGTGAGGCTGATTGACCTCAGAGAATCCCGTGACCATAGAAACAGAAGTCCTGCCTGTCCTACAGCCAACAGCACCTGGATGAGTCCACTTCTGTTCAAGCCCTAGAGAAACCCTTGATATGCCTCATGTTACCTCTAGCAGTACTTCTGGTGCTCACATAGAAAAGCAGAAAAGTGCTAAGAGCCCAAGGGCTGGTAAGCCTTGGCAGTCTTGACAAAATCCTAAAGCCCAGTCACTGGCAAGGACCAAATGTTCCAAGACATCATATCACCACTTGTGCCTCTGTCCTGCACAGCGGGATGTCTCCTATGGCTATCGTCTGCCTTTTCTCCCAGCACAGGGAGACCTGAGCCAGCATAGCTGGCTCTGATGCATTCCCTGATGGGTCTTGCTCATCCTCAGCAACCTCTGTACCTGTTCTGCAGTTACATCTCTGCAGATGCAGCATGAAGCTTCCTCTCACTGCTGAAGTCAGAAGCTTCCAGCCCTCCTTACTCTTGACAGCCATCCTTGGCTACCTGTTTGATCCTGGCCTCACACTGACCCACCATTCTTGCCCAAGCTGCTGCACATCTTCCACCCAGGGCCCATCAGTCTCCCCTGAGGGTGCACACCTGCTCACAGCCTCCTGCAGCCCCACTGATGCACCTGGGCGAGGTGCTGGGTCATCTCCTGCACAGGGATGAGAGTGTCCATCCCATGCGGGGTGTCGGTATGCTCGGCTCCCATGACCGTTGCCCCACAGTGGGACGCGGCGCCGCGTCCTTGCTCAGCAGAGTAGCTGACAGACGCTCCATTGTACGGAGTATTCAGGATTTACATTCCACAGGAATAGTCCTGCTGCTACACGGCACAATTTCCTTGGGTGATCCATATTCAATGCGTCAAAATGCAGTATGAAATCCTGGTCCCACTGTGTGTCATTTTCCTGATATGAGGTCCACCTTCAGAAGCTGGTGCAGGTTGGACTGTAGACAGAGAGGGCTGGAGTGTGCCTTCTCTTGCAGATCCTCAGCTCTCAGAATCCGAAGGTGAAATTGAAAGGGGAATGTGGTATATTCATTGAGAAATTAGCTGCTATAAAACATGAAACTGATTATTCTGTCATTTAACTGTGATGTCTCCATAATTTAGATATTCCTTGACTAGGAGTAGCACATTAAGGAGCTGAGAATGAAACTCAACTTTCTCTTCAATTCACTGAAGGCCGTCTTCCTTCTTCAAAAATGGTATTACTGATTCCAAAGAGCTATAACAAGGCATGCGTCTTCCTTCTTCAAAAATGGTATTAGTGATTCCAAAGAACTATAACAAGGCAAGGCAAACCAGCTGAGGTGGAGCATGAAATTACATTTCTCAAATATCATTAAGATTAGGTTAATTTTGTACCACTGGGCATTCTTGACTTTGGTCACAAGAGTGGATTCATTTGCTGACTTCTTGGTCAGTGGGTTAAATTTGGTCATGATGACTTTAATCATTACTTTACTGTGAAAGGTTGTTATTAGTCAAAGGTGACCGAAGCAGCAAGAATAAATAGCTTATTACTAATTTGTGTCAGTTATATATGAACTCAGTGCTTTCCTTCCTTTTCACCCATGTGAACTCAAATTGCTTTCAGCAGGCATGCCCCCATTTGCCATTTAACATGGCAATTACTCTCTTTCATCTGCCTTTCTCACAACTGTGCTTTCTATGCAGCATTTTTTTCATCCTTCTCTGCTGTGTGACACCAGAAATGAGTCTTTTACAGACAAGAAGGTAGGTCTTTGCCAGAAATTCATGATTCAAACTCCAGTTTCAAACTTCTCTAATAATCTTCTGTTTTTCTACCTTTGTCATGCTTGTACATATATAGAGTAAAAAAACCCGAAGACCCTAACGTACTTGAAAACTGATTCTTCAGAGCTGAACAAAAATATTATTAGCTTGTCTAACACATGTCATGGAGAGGACAGCTGCATTTTCATGTATAATGCTGATCCTGACTGCTTTTCAAGGGTATAATAATGTTAGTAAAGGCAGCACTTCATCACTGGAAGGTTTTGCCAGGTTAAGTGGAGGACTTTTCATTACTTATGAAATTTAAATCAGTGTATGCTTTTGCTCAACCACTAGGTAGCTGAGAGCCTGACCAGTTTACATTGTCAAGCCTGTAATTTGCTGTAGGCCAGACATGCTACTTACAGGCATTTTCCTTGCTGAAAATGTCCACCTCTAAACAAATAAGAGGAATGTACAACAGGAAGTATAAACCAGCAAAAAAACAATTCTTATCATGATTATATGTATGTTAGATTTAAGAGTGATGAGAAGAGTTGCTGCTTGGTTTTTTTCTTCAGTTTTGCTAGGAAGATATGAAATAACAGTCGAAAAACTTTCTGGAAGAAAAGTGATTTTGTTTTTTTTTTCTCCTCCTAGCTAAAGATATCATCAGCTAGTACAGAACAATGGTTATTATTTTCTTTATTTTCTTATTAAACGTATAGCAGTACAAATCTTTGAACTCCAGACTTCTAGTAATAGACAGCTAAAACAAATCCTCAGAGCACTCAATTTTAATTTGTTCTAGATCAATATAAGTGAATACTGAGTATTTCTATCCATTTCATCTTACATAGGAAGGAAAGAAAGATCTAGACACTTTGTTCATAAGTCAGATAAGACTAAATTCAAAACTATTTTCAGACCTGACAAATTTCAGCAAATATTCTCTGTTTCTAATTTTGAATGGGCTTAGCTCCAGAAGCACAAGCACAGTACTAAACAACCAACTTTCCTACTCAACTTATTTCTCTGAAACTATGGAACACTACAGTTTTAAATCAGAAGCCTAAGAACATATCATCTGCCCATTTTTCCCCATTCTGTTTAAGGAAGTCTTTGAAAGGCACAGTTAACTTCCGTTTCATATGTTAATAAGATATTAAATTGCCTTATTGCTTTGTGATGTACAGAAACTTTGACGTTGGCTTCTCTATTTTATTTCAAGAATTCTTTTTTCTTTTAAGCTTGAAAAAAGGATCTTCCACTTAAATAAGTTGATTGCAAGCAGTTTCAGTAATTGAATCCCTCGATATTTGTCTTTGTGCTGGGAGGTTTCATTTAACTTTTAATGGATTTTTAATGCTGAAACAGTTTCATTTTAAACTGTTGTCATAAAATATTTTAGAATTTTCTATTTTTGTTGCAGGAATTTTCCCCAAAAAAACACCTCTTTCAAAGCCAAGGTGACATAATTACAAGAAATACTGCTAAACGTTTTGAGAAATGAGAAAGATTTCTGCAAGGTAGAACTGTTAAGGCTATAATGCTGTCAATCCATTGCAGAGTGTTCACTGGAAATAAAGTTTTAACATTTATTAAAAAATTACTAATAACTGGAGTGTATTTTCAGTGGGAAGAAAAATCCTTTGTGACCAAAATGTAAGCCAAAGGCCTGTCTACCACAAAGATAAGTCGGTGGCTGTACAGCTGTGCTGGAGTCCTGCCATCAGAGCACCTTACCTACGCCCTCTCCCTGTTAAACGGGGATAACGAACTTCTGCACTGTGCTTGCTCTAATTGCACTCTCAGTAAACTTGGTCCCATTTCACCCCTTGCTGTTTCCTGGTGTGAGGTCAGCAGAATGCAGAGAGCATCCTCCTGTGCTGTGAATAGGGGGTCTAATGGGTGAGCAGTCTGCAGAGGGGAGGGAAGGGTAGCAGGGATGACAACATCCTCGCACAAAACCAGGACACACTGAGTCCAAGGCCAAATTGGCCCCCTAAGGCAGTGTTTGGGAAACAAAAGATGCTGGTGAGGGCTTCCTGCACAGGTCTGTGTTGTGTTGCCTGTTTGTGAAGATGTATTTTCTGGGTGCAGAGAGCACCAAGCTTATGCAGCTTAATAAGTTACCACCTTGTCGACTGAGCTATGGTAACAGCAGGCATGTTCTGATCAGGCTGAGCTGCAAAACCATTTGGGTAAGTATCTTCTGACAACATTTTGAGGTTAGGACAAGCCTTCCATGACTGTGCCTTCTAATTAATCGTTCACACAGATTGTCTTTTTGACATACTTTGACAAAATTTTGAAGTGTTCCCAAGATATAGGACAAGCAACTGGATCATAACAGCACAGATAGTTCACATCCAGGTAGATAAATATCCAAACCTGAAGTTTTGTTCCTCACAAAGCAATCAAAAAAAGGAGAAGTTACCATTATTGTAATATGAAAATAGGGAAGTCAGTGGTTTTGTTGCTTACTCATATAATCTCATCCTTAAAAAATATCTCCTGTTTTCATCATTGTTGCAGTGAAATAATTTGTTCTCTTTATACATCTTTCAAACTCTTATACATCAAGGAATAAAGATCATAGTATGATAATCTTCAAGGAAATGTTGGTAGCTCACTTATATAAAACTGAAAAACCATGAAATCAGAATTTATACACATTGACAGGGATTTTTTTTCTGATATAAAAATATTTTTTTAGTAAAAAGTTATTTATAGAGCATTCTCAGCTCTTCCTAAACAAATTTCCTTTGAAAGCAATCCAAGTTAAGGCATGCAACATCATACAGACTGTGTTCTTAAGTTCATGTATTCTGTTCATCCTTTGTCTTGCTTTTCAGTCATGGGAAAATTGTTGAACAGGAGGAAAACCTATTTTAGCTCTTGCTTCTACCATTCAGCTTATCCTGTGATCATACTCAGGAAGGTCCTCCTCTGAAGTCGGAGAGCAGGTACAATGAAATCAGAATTCTGGATTTGGCTTCATTGTGCACATTCAAACACAGTGTCTGGATGATGAATAAGCCAGACTGATTCTGACAATGATGCACAGCCATTCTCAGACAGTTTAGCATAATACATTATTCCAAAATCTTTTGAAAACACCAGCTTTGGGACACCCATAAGGTTTTTAACAAAGAATTCTCTAAATACATTTTAACACATTTTAAACCTTATATCACTAAAAAGGAGTCCTGAAAAATTAAGTCACTGTGACTTGGCTACGAGAGCATACATTAATTTCTGAGATTTACTGTTATTCCCATGAAACTTATAAATAATGCAACTAGCTGGTTAACCAAACACTGCATATCTTAGCTTCTTCTGTAATTTAGGGGGTTTAAGTTAGGATTTGAAAAATAAAAACTTTTTAAACATTTCATATTTCTTACTTTGCAGTCTTCAAAAGGAAAATCATGCACCCCATTGTGTTTAGCTCTGTCCAGTGAACAGTCTGTCAAAGAGCAATGACTCCTGTTGCAGCCACTTGGTTCTATAACATTACAGATTAATGTGGAATATCTTTTTTTCTGACACCTATTAGTTACTTCACCCTGTTTTGGAATGTATCATTTATTCATTCAAGGCCATCACAGACATTTTGCCTTCTGCAGCAATTAATCTCACAGTTTATATGTACATGTCAAATATATTTCCCAATACTTCTAAAACATGCTTCTTTTTTATTTCTCTCCATTCATACTGCTAAATACTACAGTAAAAGGACTTCTAAGACTTACTTTTCCTTCTAGCATCTTCTGTAGTCTCTTTATCTTAAAATCAATGAAAAGACATTTTAGCAAAGCATGTCAAATGTAACAATAGTATTGAAGAGTATAAAGATGTCATATGTTTGATTTTCCTCCATTCATTCGAAAATGTTATCTGTATTTTTAACTTCTGGTGGAGGCTGGGCAGATATTGATATTGCTATTTATGTTTGCTCCTATAGAGATGTTCTGCCTTCTGAGCACAGTGCTTGTGTTCAGTAATTGATGTATGAGATTATTTTAGGCTGATGTGTGTTTATTTACTTCGAGTTAAATTTCCTGTCTGGTACATCTACTTCCCTCTGAAATAGGGACTATTTATTGGTCCTCCATTATTGTCACTATCTTTGCTGAAGCACTCTTCTCCAATAGTGTTACTGACTCTGTCCTGTTTTTGTCTGCTTTCTCCACATCAAATGTCTGGGTTTGTTCAGGCTTATATTAGAAGTTTAATTGGCATGCAATGCAGATTTGGTCCATTATATCCAGTACCAAGCCAGAGCCAGCTAGTTTTTGTGATGACAGGACTGTCTCACAAATCTGCAGTTTCTAGAAGAAGCTAGGGAGGATATTGATATGGGCTTGACTATTGCTTTTCCACAAGGGTTTTGACAAGATCCTTCACCTAATACTCTTAAGAAAATTAAGACAGTATAAGATGAAAGACACTTGCATGGACAAAAGGCAGGAAAGAGAAGGTAAGAGAAAATGGCCAACAGATGGTCAGGAGGCTGTTAATCACCTTTGTAAGCAACTTAGGAATAGGTGTCAGTGAGAGCTGAGGTATCACTGTTTACAAATAATAAGTTATTCAGGGTGATGCAACTGTCAGGAATTGCAGAAGGTGCTTAATAACTGTTTAAATGCATTTTGCACCCAGACATTGCATATGTAGTTTTCTTTGTCTCATCTCAAAAAGACAGAACAGAAAAAAGTTAAGAGAACCACAAAGATCATAGGTGTGGAGTATCTTCCATATAAAATGACTGTGAGGAGCCAGGACTCTATAGTCTAGAAAAGATCAAATATGTGACTGAGGCACATAAACCCATAAATATCCCAAGAATCTTTTTGTATATTTTCTTTCCCAATGGAATAACTAGGGTTCATCAAATGAAGCTAGCAGGAAGTAAGTTCATACCGAACAAAAGAGGATGAACCTTTATGCAATATGTTGTTAAACTGGTGGAAACCCTTGCTATTGGATGCTATGATTGCTAACCATTTATATGATCTCAAGGGGACACTGTATAAAATCATGGGCAAGAAATCCAGTTGAGCTATTAAATACAAAGAGTTGTCTAAATATCTCTGGAGAAGTGCATAAGCTGTAAATTCTTGACAAAAGTATATACCAGATGGTGTCTCTGGAGGCTTGCATCCCCAGGCACCTGCTGTTGGTCTCCACTGGCAACAGGACACAGGATTAGACACCACACAGACATTTCTTGTGTTCTACTCCCTTCAAGTAGTGGAGTTGTCATGCTAGTTGCATCCAGTTACTGAGACACAGCTTCTGTTGTTAAGTTACAATGGATGGATGTTGTGCCTGACTGATTATACACTAGTCAGGAAGTTACAAAAAAACCCAACAGCTGTATATTCAAGCTAAGAAAGTTCAGGCTAAGACACAGTTTTTAAAACCATAAGATCATTTATGTTTGGAAACCTTTAGTACAGCCACAGCACACTCCTGCTCATTTGAAGAAACATGTGGCTTTTCTCAAAACCCAGAGCCAGACACCACAGGGAAGCCCCGTGAAAGCTTATAGGCTGAATGTGGAAGTCCTAACAAGATAGATTTGCTTTCTAGCCTTGAGGCTGGTCACAGCTTCAGTCTGAAAAACCCCTGAAGAGTCTGAGCCCCTCTCTTAATATGATTGATGAAAGACAACTTCAAGAATTGCCAGTCATGAATTGCATTCAGAGAGGCTCTTCCAGTAGGAGTCTGTGTCTTTAGAATATTAGGGTAATTATTTGAGATATAACCTCTTCCAGTAGGAGTCTGTGTCTTTAGGATATTAGGGCAATTATTTGAGATATAAGGGTAATTTCACAGGCTTGTATATTCATCAAGAGTCAGCTAACATACAGTGATCCATACCTTTAAATTCTGAGCAGAGTAACTTTAAAAATTTTCAGATGCTAATCATTTTGAAAGTTGCATTTATTTAGACTTCTCTCCATAATGAGGATCAATATATGGGGTCACAAGCCCAGATTTGTGGGTCTTATTCTCAGTTAAATCAAGAGGATTGTGTCTAGAACAGCCACAACTTCATATGAGTAAGAAGGGCAGAAATGTGTCATGAGTATGCTTTATTTTCTACTTGTAGAAATAAGCAGGTTCAGATTCTGAAGAATACAAAATGAACTTTTCCAAAAAGTTTAAGAACTGCTCTTTTAGCAACATCATAGCAATTTCAATATAATCAGCATAACCGAATTTTTACACTATCCAGAAAGGTCAAACTTCGCAGCAACAAAATTGTTGGGGGACAACTTCCAAGCATATTTTTGGCAGCAATGTGTTTTAATCTCTTAAATGTATATTTTTATTAATAAGTAAAAGATAACTACATAGAAAGAACATGTTTTCTTTCATTGAATCAAATTCATCGTGAAGGTCTGCACTTGAAAATCTGTGTGTTATCCATTGGGATCTTGGTAACGTGATATTCTTAATAATTTTACCACCTCAGTATAAATGCAGAATTAATTTATATTAATCCCAGTAAAGTACAAATCACTGCCAGACTATCACTTAATTCCTGTTTCACAGTGTACTGCATCAGAAAAATTGTGAGCTTAATGAGCTAATAGAATCTCTTTTGAAATATGGCCTTGAGCTTGTGAGAAGTTACCCAATGCTGTAATGTTACAAAGTCAAATCCAGTCTATATTTGTCTCCCTGTTGTAACAAGAGGATAATAATTTACTTCACAAGAGGGATATAAGGATGGGACTTATCCAGTCAGTTCCTATACCTTAACTTGCTCTATAGTCAGAGGAGTTCAATACCTGGAGGAACGCTAGGCTAGCTCAGTGTTAGCAAAAGGTTTTGGAGATGAATAATAAAGTGCTATTTTTAAAAGACACATGATTGAGCCTTCAGCTGTGAAATCCCTGCTGTTATGTAAAGAAAACATTAATTTTCCTTTAAAAGGACAGTGTGGGGGTTAAACATTTCTGGTGGCAGGACTATGCACAGCATGTGGGCCTTAACTACAGATACATAAACTAGCCTAGAATGCTAGTTTCACATACAGTGAGAATACTTGTACTCTTTGGTTGAACTAAACTTATAATGAACTTTGAAGCTGATGTCTACAAATGTATCTTGACATCTAACTCCTGTTGCAACCAGTGGGCATTAAGCATCTAAATACCTTACAGGGGTTCCACCTTATGTCTTGTGGTTGTTGCTCAGCTGGGATGTAAATTTATATGACCAAAGCTGCCATCCACAAAAATTATTCAACCGCTGTCCAATTCTGTAAGTGCCTCAAGTCCTTGGTGAGACTGATTTTTAACAGTGGAGCTCCAGGAAGACCTCCTGGCATATGCAGAAATTTCCCCTTCCTAGTGCTGCCAACTAACTCAATATTTTACCCATACAAATTCCAGCCACATCCACAAACAAAGGGTCCCACTTTCCCCCCCCTGTTCTAATCTTGCAAGCAACACCAAATGAACCAGCTCATACTGTCTTAAATATAGGCTTTAAGACAAAGTCAAAGGAAGGAAGAAGGTTTTGTCCCCCATCCCATAAATGTAAATACCAGTTCCATTTTTAAAGTTTTTATCCAGGAATACCACAGTTCAGTTCCTCCTATGATTTCAGTAATCAGCCAGAATATTTTGTGCAGTGAGGAATATAGATTCTCAATATTTCCACAGAAGCTATACTTATTGCAACAAATATATTGGGACTGTCTATGCATAGCTCTCTAGCCCAATACTAAAGATGTGTGCCTGCAGGGGGACATCCTGGATGCCTGTTTTGTTTCCAGGGTCAAGGTCTATATTTTGCTTATACGTTGTAAAATGCACTTACAGTCATGAGATCTGGCCTAGTCGAAGGTGTCCCTGACCATGCAGGGGTGTTGGAACTAGGTGATTTTCAAGGTTCCTTCCAATCCAAACCATTCTATGATTCTCAATAAACCCCTTTCTTAATTAAATAGTTGTCCTGTGTCTGGACATGCTACCTTCCTTTCCTCCTCTACTAACTCAATGAACTCCTGCCCCCCTAAACCTTCACCCTATATTTCTTCTCAGCATAGAATATCCTTCAGTGTCAAATTCAATTGTGTTACTGTTTTTCTCTTACTGACATGAGATATAGGGAACCACGAGACAGAGTAGAGTCCACATATACATATTGTGGCTAAGGGAGAGGAAAAACAACTGTTATTAATTTTTATCTATTATTAGGCTGATTAACTTCCCTCCAGTCATAATGATATCAGTAACCTCAGAGAAAAGGGGAAAAAATAGCAACATAATGCACAAATATGGTAATTCAAAAAGTTTGGGGATGAGAACACTTGCAGACAACCAACACCTTTTTTCAGCAGAGAAAAAGAGTTTAGGGCCACTATGGCCACATTGCTGTCTCTACCAGAGCTAGCTTCCCCAGGTAATCCCACCCCTGACCATCACATGACTTTTTCAGCCCTTAAAAGTTGATTTTATTTTTTTCCAAACACAGATTTTTTTAAAGATAGATATAGAAAAACAAAATGCAACCAAATTCTCAATTGGCTCATTTTGTTCTCCCAGTGTTTTGGTCTGTATGTCCATGTTATACTTGAAGTGACCTGACTTTTAATCCTAGAAACATTTGAAAAATTGATGAGAGAGAAATGTTCATTCTTCTTGCTGCAGCTTTCTTGCTCCCATTTAGGTGCAAAAGTAAAAAAGCTGGTACTAAGTACCGAAACTCCTATCTATTTTTATATTAATGACTGCATGATCTCTTCTGTGGTCGAGTGTTCCTCTGTTTCAGACTTTGATTATTGTGCTGTATTTTCCCCATAGGTGTCACTCATCTGACAGCATGCATTCAAATTATATTTCACTTCCTTCTGAATGCAAAAAAAAATAAAAATCCTGAGTCACACATAAAATATTCATGTCACAATCTCTGCAAAAGTAATTGTGTCCTTAAGGTTCAGTCATCACCTCACCCTTGGGGGTTGTATACACCACTTTAGATGGTATACACTGTTTTCAGCCACTACTGTGGATCAGACACAACTGCTGGTTTGATTTCTGAGTACTGTCACTGTGTAGCATGTGAATATAGACCAGCAATGTAAATTGTCTGAAAAGCTGGTATAGCTGATCTCATTACATAAAAGGGGCTTTTTTTATTAAGGGAACAATGGAAAATTTAAATGTCTAGAAAGCTTTCTTGAGAGCTGTCAGGCAATCATTGTATCCATGAGGAAGCTGGTGCACAGTCTCCATTCTGCAAAAATCACTCCTTTCAAATCTGTCTTACTCATGTAGCTCAAAATGGAAACAAACATAAGTGCCTGGAACTGATATGGCAGTCATGAGCAACATGATCCAACTACACCAAATCCAGCAGCAGTGATCTCCAGACCTCACTGGGGTTTCAGTCAGGTCTACGATGGACCAGGTATGACAGTGGGTTAGACTGCAGCTGTCTAGGAGGGTAAATGTGGGAGGCAGAGCACTAGTGGTCTTCTCCATCTAAATTATCAGCTTCACTTTCAAAAGCTTCGGCTTGATCTGAGCTCTTGTACATGGTAGGCAGGACCACCATTGCTTGCATGAGCCAACAGAGGACAGCACATGTGTTAGCACTGCCAAGACAAGACGTTTTCAGTTTGTCAGCCTGTCATCCGTGCAGCATCTCCATAAAGTCCTTTCCCCAAGATTTGTCAGCCTGTCATCCGTGCAGCATCCTTTCCCCAAGTCTGTCAGATCTTCCCAAATGTGAAAATGTTGGCCCTCATTGCACTTGCAAAACGTCTCCAGTATTTCCTTAGAATCCTAGAAGCCTTAACATTGGAAAAGGCCTCTAAGGTCATCATGTCGAACAATTAAGCCAGCACAGTGAAGTCCACCACTAAACCACGTCTCTAAGCACTCTATCCACATGTTTCTTGAACACTTCAGGGGGTGGGGATTCCACCACTACTGCCTTAGTGTAGTTTGGGACCTTTTGCTATCCATCCTTTAACCATTGTCTCCATGTTTCTATGTGTGCCAGCGTTTGGAAATGCTCTGGCTGGCAAACATTTCAATTCTGTCCATGTAGACATTCACTTCACTGATGCAAATAATCCTGTGTGGTCTGACCCACTGCTCTGAAACACATTTATTGGCTCAAGCACATAAATGCTGCAGTTCACTGAGCTATGTTTCTGTGGGTAACACCCACAAATATTAAGAAGGGGCATGCTACAGCTCTGTTGAAAACATTAAAGTAGTATTAGACAGTATTGACACAATTAGACCCCAGCGGGGTTTCATTCTTTATCCAGCTCCTATGAATAACAGGTACCTTTAATTCACGTCTCTGGTTTCTGACCATTCCATATCCATCTTAATAATGTATTACCTCACCCGTATTTAGAGAACTTTTACAATAACCTATCAAGGGAAACTTTGTCAAATAACTTTTTACAAACCCAGACATATTAGATCTATTAATGCAATTTAATAGCTACTCCACATTGTAAAAGCAACCACTTCCTTTTTCTGCAATGGTGAGAGAAAAAAATGCTTCAAGTCATTACATTAGCCTCATTCTGCTCAGATTATATGATGTTGCTGCTTCAAAGAGCAATTTTTAATAAGAACTGCCAATTTGCACTTGCAGAAAAATGTGCTTTGGTGGTTGGTGTCTTTGTCTCCTACAATGTATGTTCCCATAGAAGCTTTAAGTCCATCACCTTAAATAGCTCCTTAACACCAAAAAGAAAAAATGGTGAAGAAAAACACCACTATCTCCACCTTCTTCTGTGTGCCAGAGAGATCAAACTGGGGGAGCTCATAGATCACTCTTGTCTTTTTATTTTCTCCAAGTACAGCCCCAGTAACAAAAATCTCACACTTTAATACCAAAAATGTATATTTCAAACTCCTGCAGCTGCAGAGCAAAGTTTTAACATGCTATCCATATGTTTTCAGAATTCAGAATAGGAATAAATGTGACTCTAAATTCATTGTTCATCAAAACCCAGGCATATGGAAATCAGTCTTGTGACCAGTTACCTGAGCAGTGGTATTTTCCTCAAATAGTCATGACAGTTGAGATGGTTTGTTTCAAGAGGACAACTAACCTATCCTTGAAGAACACTATTTGCCTCAGCTGAATATTTGGTTGATGTTGATTAAAAGGATAGTATCTTGTATTTTTTTATATAAATCATTTGTCTTGTGAACCTGGAGTTAGTAGACTCAGTAGTGCTGGTAATTGAGAACTGAAAATTACATCAAGCCTTGTAATACTGTTAAGAAGGCTTGATATACATCATGCTGCAAAGTATCTTAATTCTTGTTCTCTGTTTAAAAGAGAGAAGACAAGGTTAGAGCAGCTCCTATTTCACTTGGCAAAGCCTGCTGTACGCTTTTTGTATCATATACTTGGAATTGTTGACTACTGTTAATCCAGATTTTAAAGGAGAATTCTGACCCTGAAGAAGTTGTGGTACAGTGATTAAAATTTCAAAGAGGCCAGAGCAAACACTCTTTTCTTCCTTGCATTGTGTGATTTGGTATACTATTTATACAGATCTTGTTCAGCATAACTTGCTTAGCATTAGTCACTAAATTTGCTGGAGCCTTAGGTTGCAAGCTGTGAACTTTCACTGAATATTTTTTACTTTTACCTAATCAAGTAAGAGAAGACCCCAGAGATGGTTCAAGACAGAAGATAAGGAAGCTACATTCATTAACAGAAGATAAGAAATGTCCCATCTTGTGACAATGAAGGGACACAATGAAGACCAAACTCAAAGATCACTCCAAACTCTAATATTCCTACTGTCCCAAACTGTCCCATGAGGGACGGGGAATTTAGATTGTAAGGACTACTCAGGGATTTCTTTGTTCAAGGTCCCTCCTCAGACGCACCCGGCCTGAGCTGTAGTGCTGTTCAAAAAAGGACTTTATACAAGAAACTCTTTTCAGCTTACTGATTAAACAGAAACCTGGAGTTGAACCCTGTTATGGTGGCTGGCATGTGTAATTTCCATAACATTTGGTTAACTTTGCATAAAATGTTAAGATGTGTCAGTCTAATTTCTGATACATGAAAGTAGCTGATGTTTGAAAATGCACTGTGGAAATGGCTGGCTGGTTGTTCACACCCAGGGTGCGACTCAGCCATCAAGCTGGAAGGCATTTTAATGATGCTGATGTTTGAATGCTGACTGTTACATGAAAACAGAGTTTTGATTTTTAATGTGCTCCTAATGGTTTGGCTAGGACTTCTTATTATATCTCGTAAATTCATGCCATCTCAGATTAAGCTATGAAAAATGAACCATTCGACCAAATTCATTCTTAATATAGTAAATCCAGGTGAAGTCAGTGGAGTAAAACGAGATGTATCTTTGACACAACAGCTGTATTTATTATAGTTAAATCTAATTTTAGAGACACAGTCTGTTCTCTTACCTGTTTTTTTTTATTCTGACAAAGAATTATAGCTAGGACTTTCTCCTTCTAAAATATTGCTGTTACAAGAAATGAATGTCTTATCTTCTTGTATTGTTATTATTATTGAATGAACTCTCATAAACTGCTCATAGTTGCTTATGATAGTGTCTACTTAAAGTGTTACTGGTGTGTTTTTGTAGGAATCTACAGAAGATTTGTCCCTCTATTTCAAGGAAGCACAGTTTCTAGGATTTAAAATAGCATTATTGACATCTATCTTTTCCTTCAAAAACTGAAGAACTTTTAGACTACTACACTACGTATGTGTAATTTTTTGTGTTTTTTTGTAACATCATTCTTTTTCTTTCCAACAGGTTGAATGGTGCTTTATATATCCTCATTATTATGAACTACACAAAAGAGTCCTGAGAGTTCAACTAAATCTCATATGAGCAGACTTTCTCTTTGAGTCTATGCCGCTTTGCCTTGACTCAGGAATGGAAAAAAGACAGGAAACTCCTCAAAAGTGTAGAAATAAAGGCCAAAAGCCAAAAAGAGGAAACTCTTCAAAGAGGAATTGTGTTGTACCTATGGTCTATCTCTGTTGAAATCTGCATGCTTTTTGCAGACACTACTGATTTTACCCTGGGCATATCACTTAACAGATCTTCATGCTACAGTTTTCCCTCCCATAAAACAGCAGCACAGTACTTTCTTCAGTTACCTTTTGTCTCTCACACCCTTCTTAGGATGCATCTCAGAATGTATGGCCAGAGGAAAGTAAAGGTCTTGACTTTAATCAGAGCCTCTAACTGGCACCTGAAATGCAAATAAGAATGCTAATTGAAAGTGAATATTCCTGGACTTTTTTGTCCCCCCCTTTTCATTTTTAGTGTTCAGGTCAAGTCCAAGATTATTCCTATTTTACCTGAATTACTGGTGGAATAACCATGGTGCCCACAAAAGTCACTATCACTCCTCTTTATGACTGGGCCAAGGAGGAAAACATAACAAAACGCTTGAGAGCTGAGACAAGGGTAGGGAGAGTTCACTTACCAGTTAATGCCACTGGCACAACAGACTCAACTTTGGGAAACTATCTCATTTATTACCAATCAAATCAGAGTAGAATAATGAGAAATAAACACAAGTCTTAAAAACACCTTCCCTCCACCTACCCCCACTTCCTGGGCTCAATTTTATTCCTGATTGTCTACCTCCTTCCCAGAGCAACACAGTGGGACAGGGAATAGGGGTTACAGTCAGGTCACCAAATGTGTTCTCTGCTGCTTCTTCCCCCTCAGGGAGGTCTCCCCACTTTCTTCCACTGCTCCAATATGGGGTCCCACCCAGCAGGAGATAGTCCTCCACCAACTTCTTCAATATGAGTCCTTCTTATGGGGTACAGTTCTTCATGAAGTGCTCCAGCATGGGTCCCTTCCACAGGGCACAATCCTTCAGGAAGCGTCTGTTCCAGTGTGTGTCCCATGGAGGAACAGGTCCTGCCAGCAAACCTGCTCCAGCAGGGGCTCCTTTCTAAAGGGGGTCACAACTTTCTTTGGGCATCCACTAGCTCCAGCATGGGGTCCTGCAGGTGCATATCTGCTCCACTGAGGATCTTAATGGGCCACAGAGGTACAGTCTGCCTCTCCATGGTCTTCACCGTGGGCTGCAGTGCAATCTCTGCTCCAGAACCTAAAGCAACTTCTCTACCTCCATCTGCACTGACATAGGTCTCTGCAGAGCCGTTTCTCTTACACGGAAGCGGCTCTTCCAGTGTGTGTCCCATGGAGGAACAGGTCCTGCCAGCAAACCTGCTCCAGCATGGGCTCCTTTCTAAAGGGGGTCACAACTTTCTTTGGGCATCCACTAGCTCCAGCATGGGGTCCTGCAGGTGCATATCTGCTCCACTGAGGATCTTAATGGGCCACAGAGGTACAGTCTGCCTCTCCATGGTCTTCACCGTGGGCTGCAGTGCAATCTCTGCTCCAGAACCTAAAGCAACTTCTCTACCTCCATCTGCACTGACACTGGTCTCTGCAGAGCCGTTTCTCTTACACATTCACATTCCTCTCTTCTCTGGCTGCAATTGCTCTTGAACAGTAACTTTTACCTCTTCTTAAATACATTATCACAGAGGTGCTTCCATTATCACCGATGGGCTCAGCCTTGGCCAGCAGTGGGTACGTCTTGGAACCAGCTGGCATTGTGTCTGTCAGACACAGGGGAAGATTCTAGCAGCTTCTCAGAGAAGCCACATCTACAGTCCCCTTCACCCACACTAGCAAAACTTGGCCATGCAAATCTAATCTGATGATTTTGCTTGGTTTTTAGTTCCAGGCATATATGAAAAATATTTAGCACTGTAGTCTTTAATGGTGCTCACTGGGGTGTTCTAGGAGCATTAGGAGGCTGAATATGTCCTAACTTCAAGAAAGCATAGATTTTTTTTAAAAAAAATTATTCTTATAGGCTACTGCACTTAGAAGAGAAGACTGTTCTTCCAACTTCAAGATTAGCAGGTACAGTCTTTTCTCATTTAATAGACCAACCTCAATGTATTATAATTAAAACAAAGATAACCTTATTTTTGTAGGAAATATATATCTGAATTTTATGTTACCCTATAATGTGGCTGACAAACTGAAAATTTATAACCTAGAAGACTGGATGTTTTATTTTTTTTTTCCTTCTAAGTTTTTGATCAGTTGTGGAAGGAAAGTAAGCAAGAGATACATTATCAAACAAAGAGAAGGCATCAGAAGTGTTTGGGGCATCAGGAAAAGATGCTCTCCTTTTTGTGACTTACAGTTTCTGGTCCCTGAGGTTTTAAAAGTTCATACAAGTCTCCATTATGAATCAAGATTCCTGCCTTCTGATTTAGCATTATCATAAAGGCAATCTGTTTTAAGAACAATTTCTCAGGCCACAAGTGCATGTGGCTCTGTATCTATTTAATGGCCACTCTTTGAGACCTAAATTAGGACGTTGGTCTCTGTGTTTAATGGATGGAGTACTGCTGAGATGAATTCAGAACACCCAACTTGGATCTTGCTCTGAATCACTTCTTGCAAAAGACACCCTTTGGACAGTCTATAACAGAAACCCTATGGTGACTAGGTAGGTAAAATATATAACTAAGTTACATGTCCAATAAAATAACTTTTTCTGTAAAGTGTTCAGCCTCAGCATAAACCGGTGTTGCCTGAAACTGAATCCTCAGAGGAAATGAGTGCTCTCAAATATCAATGCTGCATCAAAGTGTAAATTAGCTAAAGAAAATGTAACGACTTCATTCAAAAATACATATATGAGAAATAATTTTTAAGAGAAAGTAGGAAGCAACTTAAATGAAGAATGGACAGGAGCCACAACAGAACTAAATGTCTATTACATTTTGAACCATAGCAGAGGAGTCACTTACAAAGTATAGAGGTGATTTTCTAGCAAGTCTCCCTCTAAACCAGAAAAAAACCCCATACGTCTTGAAAGATAAAAAAAGCTTATTTTAACCTTAAAATCCAAAGATTCCAGGAAATCCTGTGCTTGTTCAGCTCTTCATGTCACCTATTCCACTAGCCATATCTTTTATAGGAGGCAATACATGATGCTTCATGGGAAGAGTAAAGTAAATGACTTGCCCAGAGGGATTTTCCTTTCAGAATTATCGCTCTAGGTTGTGTTCAAAGGCTTCACTTTTACAGCTTATAGAAATAGTTTATCTTTTGCTTCATTCTGTTAGAGCTCTCAATCAATACAAATAATAAAGTAGTACAAGAGCCTGCAACTAGGCTGGCTGGATAAAGTTCAATTACTAATAAATTAAGCAAAATCTCTTTAGATTTCCAAATTACTTATTTGACAGGAAAGCACTGGAGAAGCACAAGCTGACTGCCATTTGATCTCCAATATAAACATCTGCATTTTTTTTCTTACCATATCCACCCTGCTGTACTCTGCATTACCAATTTAAGTGAGAAAACAGAATACCAACATTTTTCCCTATTTGAACCAGTGAAATCACGTTCTTCTCAAGTGATTTTAAAGTTATATTTTTAGCAGACACTTTTTCCTTTCAGAGCAATTCTGTTAGGAGTGTATCAAGGGTGTCATGTTAGCAAAACTTCGCTATTTTGCTAAATGTGAGAAACATACCAACAGCAGCTGTAACAGCAGGAGGAGAGCCCTTTATCTGATCATGAAAGCTGGGGATTGTTTTGACAGAACAAAAAGAAAAGTTAAGGAAAACACTATGGTTTGGGTATTTTTCCTCCTCTTTTCTGTTGGAGTTAAACTACATCTTTATATTTCCTTTATTTGTTTGGCTATTTAATAAAAATGGGCAAATGAAGGCAAAAAGACCCCTCAGATTTTTGTGGTCAATTTCCAGAGATGTGAAGATAGAACTAAGTTACTCAGCAAAGAAATATTTTAGCATTCATGTATGGATTGAAGTCATATATTTTCTGAACTATTTGCATGCAAGAGAAATCACTCCCAACAACATCCGCCAGATCACGCAGGCGTACACACCTGCACACACGTGTGTGCAAACACAAACATATAAAGAGCTGAAGGTAGAATGAAAGCCCCTGCAAAGGACAGTACTAGGACTTGGCTTCACATAAGAATTGACCTGTTATGTAGACGCTGTTCCCCTAATTGGCTGTCAGTATTTTGCACTATGCTGTGACAGTAAAGCTGCCTCATTTGTCCATCTGCCCATCCATCCATCCATTCCCCATGGGTGGAACATTTCAAATATCCCCTCCTTATGTTTGTGGCTCCTGTACAGATAAACTTGCAGAATGCAGTCCTACATCACCCCATAAAACCCTAACCAAAAAAGCACATGAGAAAGCCATATACAAGAAAAAATTATGTAAGAGAAACTTCTGAATGAACTGCTGCAATACAGACTGTGTAAAAAATCACTTTCTGCCCCTGTCTAGTCAGCCACACTGTCTATCAAGTCTGAAAGGGGAAAAAAGAAAACAGAGAAAAGCAAACAGGACCTATTGTATGTATGAGTCTGTGGTATGGGAAGGAAAAAGTTGCTCCCTCCTGGAGATCATGTATTTCTGTAAATATACAAATATTTTTCATTGCTTGCAAAAGAACCAGAACCTCTGTTAAAAAAGCAGAACACAGCTATCATAAAGAGGAAAATTCTACTTCACTCCAACAGGAGTTTAAACCTAAGGAAAGCATTTCTGATGTAAAAGCACTAATCAAACAAATAGCCTGACCTTGCATGACAGAAGATGTGTGAAGAAAAATCATTTTAAGCTCCCTGACTAAGCCAATCAATTTGCATCCTGCTCTTCAGTGTTTTTTTTGAAGATGCACTTCCTTGTAAATAAGCTGGGGCCAAACAGTAAAAATAAAAAAGATTCATAATCTGTGAATCCTTTAATGGCAACACATCTATTTTTCTAGCACAGACACAGAAATCCACTTGACATCCTATCACAAATAGAAGAAAGAGAACTTCTCTGTCTTTAGCCCACCCAATTCTAGACAACAAGGAATTACAGCACTTAAGCTTGGCACAAAGAGCAATTCACATTTTTCATTTATTCATGTCTTTTTCTCTTGAGCCTTTGAAAAGAGAACAAACATATTTATTGCTAAGAAAGGCCATAGAAGTATTTAAGGCTCTGTTTGGATTAAGATTTTGCAACATGCATGTAAAATTACATGCTTTTTTGCTCTTTCAGCAGCTGAGTCCTGAAGAATATCAGTGATGGAGTAGCAGCTTGCTTGGAAAATACACTGTGGCCCTAAATAGAGAGATAAAGGAAAGATACCAGGACAGCCAAGGTTCATTTTGCACACAGATTTTAGCACAGATGCATCAAGAAAGCTTGCTCTGGGTTTCAGATTGCTTTATAGGAAATGATTATTTAGATGACAGTTTCAGTAGAAATCTCACCCCTAACTAAAGTCCTATTGTATCAAGCATTGTAATACAGTATAGAGTTCCCATTTGGAAAACTTGCTATGACAGTGTACTAAGTTATTAAGTGAATCACTGCAAATCACATAGCACAGCTCATGCAGGCTTCAGTTCCCTAGAATCACAGTTCAGGATCCCATCCAGTGGGCTACCCAGGCTTGTGCAAACATTTGGAATTGCTGGGATTTTTAGCTCTTTTAGTCTCTTAGGATTTTTCCAAAGGCTGAGCTTGTGCTTATTAAAAGTTTAAAAGAAGGGCGTTCATGTGTGCTGAACAATGAATGAGTTGGTCAGTGTACCAATGCAAGATTCACTCCTATGTGAGAACAAGTTACCCGTACAGATCCAATTATGTAAAGTCATGGTTATTAAACAGCCACTGAGTTGGATGTTCAAGTGTGTGGTACTGGAATAAACCCCTCCATAATTTCCTTTTCATCACTTTCAGACACACTTGGCCATTACTGCAGTTTATAAATATTGAGGAAGTCATATCAGTTAGAAAGAAATTTGCTGTTGTAATTTCCAGATTTAAAAACAAACAAACAAAAATCTCACAACAAATTTTGCAGCAATAGGCATATTAATATTTGGCACTATATATGTACCAAAATAAAGAAGCAAAGTAGGTGATATGATAGAAATAAGCAAAATTTAAGTTTGTACGTTTAGATCAAATATTATGAATCAACATAAAATTGAATTCAATGAATTAGTGTATGACTGCACTGTCATTTTCCTCCATTCCTCTGATCCCCTGCCAATGTTTCTCACTTGTCACTTCAGTCCTTGCTCCCATTTAGAGTGAATCAGCTGGCTGGCACTGAGGTACAGCAAGATGCAGAGATATGCAGCTCGTGATGGGCTGTTCCCTGCTCCAGTCAGTACAGCTGCAGACCTCTGGCTCCCAGCAGTGCTAGCCTTGAAAAAAAAGCAAGCTGGCCTTTGTTAACTGGCTTTAGTATCCGTGTTTTGATAGCTAACTAATGTGGCATAAGTAACCATAACCATGCACAGACTTCACTAAAAGACAGCACGAATGTCTCTTCAGATAATGGTTTCAGGATAATAAATCCCCATAACCATCAAGAAAAAATTAGGGTTTTTTTCTTTATAATGGATAATAATCTACAAGAAAGCTCTCTGTGAAAGGGAAAACAGCGTGGAAGTAGCTAGCGAGTTAATGGAACATGTCCTGTTCCATTCTCCTAAGGCCATATCCTTAGCTGATATGAATAGCTTTATGCTGAAGCCAGACTCTAACAACACTCAGCTCCAGAAAAGGACTGCACTGCTGTAACACTGAGCATTACTTTTTAAGAGTGTTACTGCCTAATTTACCCTCATCTCTAAGGTAAGTCCTCAAAGCTTCTTTTTTAATACAAGGATATTGAGATGCAATTTACAAGGTATTATACATGGCAAGGGCAATGGGGTTAGTAAATATAGTCAGTGGTAATATGCCAGTGTAGTGTTCTAAAGCACACACTGACTTAAGACATGAGGGCCAGACCCCAAGAAGGACATGGGTGTTTGCAGTAGGAAGAAAAAAAATGTCTAAGAACATACAAGATCAAAGGGGGTGGGGGGAGCAAGTTTCTGAAGAGCCACAGGCATCCACATTTTCCTCCAAATAAGATGCATAGTAGTCAGATTTCTGGTGCTGATTAGACACAGTGATGTCTCTCTTTGGTTGAGCTATGATCAGTTTTCCTTTTTCACCTCAGAGATTTGCAGTTCAGGTATCAGCCATTTACATATCTAGAAGTTACTAGGGACAGCCCATTAAGTAAGAAAAGACACATAAAACCGGAAATTTTTTTCTATGCTTTTCATTCAGTGTGGTAGTAGTCCTACAGGTTCTGCTGATGGCCATCACTTGATAGGACACCAATTTTGTGGAATAAAATGTTGTTCTTTACATCAGCATCCCCTTCTATTGTTAGTCCAACATGATTCCAAACTGGGAGAAGAGTTTGTATTTCTCCATCAAGTTTGCTTACATACTCTTGTCTACTGTTAAGTGCTTAATAGGTCTTTCTCAATTTGTCTCCTGGAACAGTCCTTAACAGTCACATGGCAGTTATTAAAGTTACAATAGAGAATGCTGCACCCTTGCGCCACAGACATAAAACACAATGCAAGTTCAACATTCTTTGCAGAGAAAATCAATAGATCTTCTAACAAAGCAAAACCTTCAGCAGTTTCTTATCCAACTCACAAACCACTTTGGTTGAGCAGGTGCAAGATGAATGACAGAGCACTGAGCTAATTTAATGAAAACAGTGCCAAAACAAAATCCTCAAATGGCCTATTATTCCTGAAACCACTGAATTTACACATTCATTTGTTATTGTATGTGGTGCTGCATCTTATTATATGGTTAGGAAGGTTATTTTCTATTACATAGTACATCAATAAAGCCATCTAATGCATCATTATCAAAGCCTGACCTTGCAAGTATGTTAAAATATTGGTGTTAATACATTCTAAATTAACTAATATTTTATTAGGACAGTGGTTTATAAATGTACTTAATTCCCAGGCAATCTACACTTTCTTTATTTGTTTCTTTTGTTGAGTTTTGTTTTATTGCACCAGTAATAAAAGGATGTGGCCCCACTCAAGCCCACACTGAATCATTAGACTGCCACCTTAGACTTATCTATATAAGAAGAGTTAATTAAAAATTTTGTTAAGATTGATTGCTTTCTGCTTACATATGTAGAAGCTCTAATGCTGGCAAAAAGTACAATTGGGTGGTTACGGTAGAGGGTTTAAGTGATTACACAATGTCAGTCTCACTGACAGCATGTTTCAATATTTAAGAGAATCTCAGACCACAAAATTGCCTCGTATGGAGTTGCAGTCAACTAATACCATAATTTCTGGTGTCTTCTGATAACTTTCTCTTCTTAATTTACATACATACTTTGCTAGCAGTCTGCAGAAACTATTTATTGTACCATCATAGAGGAAAGCTTCACTATAATTTCTGAATCTGTTTTCTTAAAACTTTTTTAAAGTCATATAGTGAAGGTGAAGGAAAGATGATACTGACACATTGATTTCAATAAGGTACATATAAATTGTTTATTAGATGAGTACTCACAACTAGATGTAACACAAGAACCTAGCCAGCACAAATCACTCAGATTGGATTCAGCAAGAAAGGCAGTACCATGAAGACAGGATGCCAAAGGAAGTTCTCACTTTCACTGCATAGCAGAGAACTATAGTTAATATAGCAAGAAGTCGTGAAGTAAAACAGATGGAAGAAACATTTTGTGTTAGGCAGGAAGAGAGAGCAGTGAATAGTAAAGGGAGATGACTTATTTTGCATGGGCAGTCAGAATTGTGGTCAGATTTCTTTAATGCCCCAGTCCACTTGGCAGTTTTAGGGGATGAAAAAGCTCCGTTCTCAGGAGGTTCAAAAAGAAATACTGTTTACTTATAAACTTTGGGTCGCCCCTGTGGAATAAGACTCTTGGCAAAAGGAAAATCAGTAAACTTCAGAGCATTCAAACATTCAGTGCAAACTTTAACTTAGCACGCCCTGAGAGAACAAAGCCCTTAGGGGGCACTGATCACATCACTTAGCGAGTAATTAAGGGGATATTGTTCACATCAGAGCCAAGTGGTCACTAAGGCCATTCCAGCAGTTATCTGCTACAAGGGGATGACGCCCTGAGAGAACAAAGCCCTTAGGGGGCACTGATCACATCACTTAGCGAGTAATTAAGGGGATATTGTTCACATCAGAGCCAAGTGGTCACTAAGGCCATTCCAGCAGTTATCTGCTAAGGCTCAAGGGGATGCAGCCACCTACGAAGAGCTCAACCTGCTCCCCCCACTGTTTGCCCAACTGGATGTTTTGAGCCTGACAACTTTTCCTCCGGTCCCTGACATTACCAAGAATAAATCACTGACACACTCTCCTGCTCCTCTCCCTGTCCTACAGCTGTACACTCCTACAGCTACACTGAGAGCAGGACAGGTTATTGCAGGGGAGAACTGCTCACTGGGAATGTGCACTGCTAGATGACTTTTCCTCTGGTCCCTGACAACTTCTGGCTCAGATTTTCTAAATATTCATTTTTCAATCCTATATGTTTTTCTATTAAGTCAACAATATGACGTCTCAGAGAGATTAGTTTTGAGAATGGGTGTTTGTCATTTGTCTGTTTAAACCAAAACATTAACTTTTAAAGAAATGGTTCTTATTTCTTTATTTATTTTTAATAAATATTCCAGAAAGAAAAACACAAAACCTAGTAAGTCTATGTGAAAGACAGGTGTGACTTGAATTACTTGGTTGCAGAAGGGGTGAACCAGGCAGAGGGCTCTTAGTCCTGTTACTTTCTGTGCAGAGAAGGTATCAAGCAAGAGGCCAGAATAATCAGAAATTGATCATTTACTGAGCTCCACCCACAACACTGAAGCAATAATAGCAATAATATGACTGGGATAACAATAACTTCAATACAATGATAATAAGGCTACTGTGCACATTAACTGAAGGATAATTACCTTTTCTAATTCTCCGATACATGATCAACAATTTAGTGCTGTTTATCCAGATTATCAAATCAGTAGAGTATCATAGTTTGAAGATTTTCTTATAAATCTTTGTATAAGCCCTAAATTAGTCAAGAATATGTAATATCTGCTGTTGTTTGACATAATCACTTAGGATTTTTCAGATACCTGAAAGCATATTTTGAAACTATTTTATCACCACTGAGCCTATCACTTGCAACTTTTGTGTCTACCTTCCTGAATGCCAGCCAAGAAAACTCAGTAAATTAGCAAAGGATAATACACTAGTGGAATAATTGTTCTCTGAGCATCAAACTCTTCCAAGTTTAATTTGAAATGGCTTATCTGTGACCACTACAAAATCCTTCTCAGATAATATCTGGCATCAAGAATCAAGGAGGAGAGAAATACAGGTTTGAACTTAGACCTATTTGACTGCTAGGACCTGATACAGCAAAATCATTAGAGAATTGCTTTATTTGAATGGAGTAAAATTCTTGAATTTAATGTACTGGAGGTGATGACACTTTTATCTGTCTATTTAGGAACGTGAAGAACCCCAGAAACTGGGTTTCTGAGTCTGCCCATAAGCTTTACAGTCCTGCTGATTCAGAGACTTCAGGGTCTCTCCTGTTTCCTCCAAAATTACTAAGAATTTCTCCACAGATCTGGATCAGAATGTGAACAGACTGGTAATGAGCAGATTCCTTTACTTGGAACACCTTGCTGAGAGGAGGCTCTGTCTGGACAGTCTTTCAAAGACATTTATTATCTGGTTTGCTGTTTGCACTGACTCCTGTACTGTACCAGTTGCCAAGTCCTGCAGCAGAAATAGCAAAAAAATATTACAGTCTCAGTGCTGCATGGGTTGGCAGAACTAGTGTGCCTAGGACATTTCAGGCATTAAGCCTACAGCATCTAGGGGTTTTAGAGAAAAGCATGTTGAGGTGTGGATAGGATGGGGAACTGCCACTGAGTTCCTTCACTGTATTACAGTGTTGCTAAATAGTCTCATCAGGTCCTCTAGTGGGACTGCTAAATGCTCCAGCGGGTATCAGTCACAAACCCCAGCTGCTGCCTCCTGTGTGCTAGCAAGGACATGATGTTCCCTTATCTAAAGGTTCCCCCATACCCAGCGTAATGGACTGGCAAAGAATCAGTGCCTGTTTGGCAGAGTGAATGCATGTGGACTTGAAAAAGGGCCTTCATCTGCTTTTCCAAAATGCAAGAAAAAAATTTAAATCATGCTATCCTGTTTCAAAGTATTAGAAGGTAGCAGTGATGTATAGTTCAACTTAGCACCTTTCACAGTGACTAATATGCAGCTTTCTTGATGTTCACTAGGATGACTGGTGATAATGATAATGATGAATATCCACGCAAAATATCGGAGGTTTTTGGAAAATGGTTCCCTTTGACTCATTAAGTACACAGGATTCACCAGCAAGATAATGTGTCAAAAGCTATTTCTGAAGAACACAAGCTACTACTTCATTTATACAACCCAGGATAACTTTAAAATGACTGAATATGCCTGGGGATTGCAAGTGTAAAGCAAAAGTAAATTTTCTCTCCTTTAAAACTTGGCTTTACATTAGACAAGAAAACATTAAGATTAGTCTCACTGCAGTCATATCTCCATTTCATACTGTTAGAATTTTGTGAAGGCAATAATTTATGTAAAAAAATTAGTATCCCCAGTATGAAGAACTGCAGCTGATGTGCTAACTGCATGCAGAGAGAACCATGACTTGTAGCATTTAATGTGGAAATGTAAGAAATAAAGTAATAATAACACACAATCAAATTCAATGCAGGGCTACACGAAGCAGCAAGCGGATGTGACTGGCTCTAAACTGAGTTAATGTGTAGGTTGCTTCCTTCACTGAATGGAATCAGATGGCAGATAGTTAACTTCAGGCATGATGTGTCTCAAATAGATTCAGGCTCAAAATATAATGAAATGAGTAATTGGCATTTACCCAAGGAGTGCCTGCATTAAATGGACTCTCAGCAGAAGCAAGTGGTATAAACCAGGCATAAAAGCTAGCAATGCCTAGGTGATGCTTTTTTCTCCTAGAGAACTGTAAGAAGTTTGGACAACAAATGAATAAGCAGAATAAAAGCATAGAAAAGCCACTGTAGCCAATCTCAAGTAAAAGGCATGTGGAAAGGAAAGAACAAAAAAAGAAAAAAGCAAATAAACAAACAAATAATAGTGTATTAATAACTGTGAAAAAAAGAATCTTTTTTCTCTAAAAGGAATTGATTGTGCTGAGCTCTTCATCTTCTGACATTGTCAACACATACCTCTGCTTCTGTCTTAGAATAGCTTCTTTAATATTTATGAGGTGCCACTGTCGTTTTCCCCCTCTGCCTTTCTGGTTGCATCCGTTATGACTGACTGCTTGTTGCTAATGTCAGTGTCCTCAGGGAGAGGAATCATCCCCTCCACCCCCATCTTGAGTTCCAGTCTGAGACCGATGAGCGTGAAGAGAGATGGCAGTTTGAGGGACTCTGCAGCATGAAAACACGTCCAGCACAGAAAGAGAAGGACTGCTCAGTAATCAGCTCTTTGGGTTTTTTACTTTCAGTCTATTAGGGAGATGTACTGGTGCTTGCATTTCTTCCTAAATGGGAAAATAAAGCACTACCTCACCTCATTTTAATTGTTTCAAACAGAAAAAGAATACCAAACAAATGTAGTGACATTCTTGGAATTAAAAATGTCACATTTCTAGTGCATGATAAATTAAGGACATCTTAATTTTCAGTATTGCACCAGAAAGGAAAATTTATCCAAACTCCATCTGCCTTTCAATGTCCATTATGAATGCATTAATAGAAATAGGCATTTCTGACAATAATCTGACAAGGCCTAGAGATAATAACCTAACATATGCTACTTTTACAATTATATGGACATGCCTGCACAGCCCTTCTTGTTACCTGTATACTTGAATAGACTGCCCCTGGGTCACAGCCTGCCAGTTAAACTATGGAGAGCTTGAGAAACACAACTCTTAACAAAGAAAATAGGAATTTCCTGCAAATGTCTCTGGCAGTAGCTAGAAGGGATGTTTCTGCACATACAGCATCAATGCCCTCAGCTGCCATCGTGCTTGCAAGCCATAACCAAATATATTTACCAGGTGACCAAAAGTAACTTGCTATTCTTGGGTGAACAACTCTATCCTGCTGTGCTCAAGGCTGTTTTAAAGACACCAAAAATACAGACCTCATGGCTATGTGCTAGGCTAACAGAATTGGGCCCCCACTGCATTATGGCTTAAACTTATTATGATATATGATGTCAAAGCTAGAAAATCATTTTGTTTCTTAAAGTGGACAGGAGATGTGATTTAAACTGCCTGGATTGGAGTCCTATAATCAGTCATCTAAAATAAATTTTATTATTTAAGACTTATTCAGAGGTAGACAAGCTGAAAAACTATTTTTATACAATAAAAAAGTTTATAGGCTCCCATAGACATGCAAATTGTTTCTTCATACATGTTCTGAATGCTGATTTCTTTTGTTTCATATGTAAGACTTTCTGTTGTGCTTTGTGACTGTGCACAGCAGTTCCTGTTTGCAAAACATCCCACGCTGGTGTTTTCTTAGTTACTAACAGCACCAACCTAAAACTTCTCTTCACACACACACACTGTGATGAAAGTATTACTTTGGTACATAGGTTTGAATTAACATGAATATTCCACCTAAACTTTCCAACAGCACCTGCCTATGTAGATAGATATTTGCTATTGCAAATATGTTTGCTAGGTTTTGCTGTAGTGTGACTGCAGATGGGTACAAGTGAATTCTAGCTGTGTCTGGAGCCAAGTGGTGGGACACATTGGCTTGCAAAAATGTTATGCGGGTACATGCCTTTCAGACTCAAACAGGAGTGCATGAGATCACTTCTCCTTCCCTCCATGGTCAGACCTATCGGTATTTCCCAAATCACACTAGTTTATGTTCTAGTTTTAGCTGCTGTGTGCTTACAACACAGGGTTATAACAACCTGGGTTTGGCTACACAAGGTTACCAGGACATATAGATACCGTGATCATTTCTCCCATGCAAACTGCACATACTCCACTGCAAACCATGGCATATGAACACAGCATAATATTCACTTCTCTGTAAGTTAACTTGCCTGATGTGCAGGGGAAGTCTCAAGGGTCACTCCACAGCCTCTCAGCTGAAGCCAGAGCAGATTTATGAGCCTTTAATGTTTGATTGGACCTTACTGAGAAGCTCAGCTACAAATATCTCCTCTCCAGACCTGGCATCCTAGTGTAGAGGAAAATAACACTGAATGATATAAACTTCCCAATAAAGTTTCCACTGACCTAAAGTGTGTTATGATATTTTCCAACTTTTATGGAAAAAATTAATTTTTCAAGAGAAGATTTATTTTTAACATTTCCACAACAGCCTGTTTATCTGAGTTTGGGAGAAAAACAAGAACAACTAAGAAATACTGGACATGTCTTACTGGTCAAGGGCATTTTCAGAGTAACAGGCAAACCCAGCTATTTTTATCTCACTTCATGCCCTCATGGGTTAGGAAAATGAGCCAAGTCTTTTAGAAAGCTGTGTTGCACTTAAATTGGCTTTTGCTTAAAAATGCAAATCTTCCCGACCAACACATACAGAATGTAAAACTTGCCAACTGGATGACAAGCAGGAAGAAGATTGCAAATGATGTTGTAAAGACAGGAGATAAAATACACGACCTAGTAGGATATACATGTATAAAGATTACTGCCATGTATATTTGCTCATGTGTAATCTGGAAATGGCTGGAATAATGACAGCCATACTTAAATAGTGGTTTATGTATTTAAACATTTCTTTCCTGTTGTTTTAGAGGATTACAGGTAATCACAAATAAATGCGTTTTTTTTCATGTTATCATAAAAAATAGTCTCTTACTGCTGTTCTCTTTTTGCTTTCAGGTAATAATAGGGCTTCATCTCTGAACTCATCCTGTTGATAGTTTCAGTTGTCCTTCTTCCATTTGTAAAAATGTGCAGACACTAATTCTGAAAATATTCCTAACTGTATCTCTGGGCAGATTGATACAGAGATTAGATCAGATCTTAGATATTATTTAAGGACTTGCTTGTCTTCCTAATGGTTTGTCCTAAGATGAATCAAATTCTACTGAATTCAAAGTTTTCTTTAAGCAATTTCATGGGATGAAAGATATTTGTGATGATACTTCCACTAATTTCTGATACTAGGAAATAGAAGGAATTTTTTCTATCTAAAGAATAAAGAATATGTATAGCACTGAAAGATTTCTCTCCTGTGTTTGGGAAATCACTCCTATTTTTTTAAAAATTTTTTCTTTCTCAAAGCAAACTTTCTGGGTCACAAAGTTCAAGTGAATTTCATATCAGCCTAGATGTATTTTGTAATCTTTATTAAATGTTAATGCTGAACAAGAATCGCCACTTCTCTGTGCTTCTAAAAAATAGTTGTCCATAGAATGTGTCAGACAACTGGGGTTTTTTTCCCCCCTTAAGATTGATTTAAACAGTTTTAAATATGACATCATCCTTGAAGCATTTCATAAGAACAAAGACATAGGTCAGAAGTGTGTCAAAATGACATTTAAATGTCAGACAAGTATTTTATTGAGATATGAAGTAATGTCTGCCTATTCACTGAAAAAGTGCTTTAAGTCTATTTCAAGTGTTCAAACAGTTCTTCAGTAATGATGCCTTTGAGTGACTCTGTGAGGATGTGGAGTAGTAACTGAAATAGATTTGATGGAAGAAATAGTTGGGAATAAAATTAGGAATTATCCACTGGTCTGACATGAAGTCAACATGACCACATCACATCTGTATTTGCACACAATATAAATTAAAGCAAAGAAAAATCAAATTAAGAACTCCTGTGGAGCACTGTAGCTCAAAAATAACAGAAAAGATCAAATGCCACAAAGTTAAGGGCAGAAAAGGCTTCTTTAACACAGCTAAGACAACATTGCCTGCACCCATTTGTAATGAAAAGTAAACGCAGAGATCGCCAGGAACTTCTGTGCCAGGAATTTGCAGTCAGAGAAAACAGAGCATGAGGAAAGGGAAACAACAATTTGCAGGCACAGAACACTGAGCCTAAAGACTAAAGTCTTACAGGGAGAATATTATGGAACCACAGTGTGATTTCATATCCCCTAAATAAGGGATGGCCTTACTTACTTCTCCAGCCCCCTAATACTAGTTGGAGGTGGAGCCCCTTCTTCTGATTCAAGCCTTCCCAGCAGGGAAGATGAAATGGATTTCAGCTCCCTCTAGCATTGCACAGGACAGGTGAGGGTAGCAGTGAGTGACATGCAAGGACTCTACTCCTGAGCAACAGCTTTCATCACCAGTGCTATCAGCCATCCCTACCTCCTTCTGTCACATATTTAAAAGCAGGTGTCACTCAAGGGTAAGAACCTGCATCCCTTGAGGAGGTTCAGAGTTTCTCCTCCATTCTTCCAACGACCTCATATGCATGTGTCATGGCACCTTGGGATGAGCTCTATTTCCATGGCCATGATGTCCTTGGCTGCTGCAGGACCCCCTGAGAGGCCACTGACCTGTTCTGGATGAGGTGCAGGTACCTGTCTGCTCAGAAGAAAATGGACCACACTCATTAGCTAATTTCTCCTAAACAGGTCACAGAACAGCTGTCAGCTAATTGCCTTCCCTGAATGGTAGCCTAAATTGAATTTGAACTAGGAGTCCACAAGTAAAAGAAGTTTTATACACTATCCAAATTCCATGCCTTTTTTTCCACATTGTTGGGGTTGGAGAAGGGAGAGGATGTTTCCATGTTCTCCTCTCCCCAGACTGATAGTTTTCATCCCAGAAATTCATACTTTAAAGTTGCTTATTATTTTATGGAAAATTATCCATGTGGTTTTTATGATGTAGTTAAGAGCTCAGAAATTGTGATCTTGCTATGCTGTACAATACTTTTAAATTATGGGACAATTGGCATTCATTGTGTGTTGTGAGATGACAATATTTAGGTACCTTAGCTGACAGGAGGACACTGTCCTTGTAGTTTAGAACACTTAACTTTATGCTGGCTCCAGCAAAAAGAGTAAGCAGACATTAAATGCTGCAGACATTCAAAATGCCCTAAAAGCATTTTTCATCCAGTATTATTCTTCACAAATATGCTTAGGTGACAGCTTGTTTAATATACACTGAATAATATGGGTCATGGCATTTGCCAGCAAGTGAGAGAACTCCACCAGCAAGCATTTTATTAGGTGCATTATCACATACTGTTCACACCATGGTATTATTTACATTTTCTTTTTACTTGGTGAATTACTAAGGGCTGCACTGTGGCACTTAGCATAACCCTCCATTAGGTACTGTGTGAAGAGAGAAGTGCCAAGAAGGTGCATCCCAAAACATTACACAACACAATGGATACCACAAAAGTGCTTCTCTTCGAGGGTTGAGGGCTCTACCTTAATTCTGGTGCTTGAATCCAAAAAGTGTTATGGGTACTATTGGGTACCCTATGAACCCCAGCTGCCTCTGGCTAGGAGAGGCTCAAAAACTCCCTGAATTCAAGGGGCAACATGCTAAAGTTTAAAGAGGGTCAGTCTCATGTTTACCCGGATGTAGGTTTCTTGCAGGTGGGTCACTGGGCTACCATTCTTATGGGGGCTAGAGGAGGCAGGGGCTCTTTATACCTTCTCCTCCCCAGCTCTATGACTCTAACAAAAATGTCACATTAAGCCATGGGCAATTTAAGGAACATGCACACACAAAAAACCCCGCATTTGGGCAAAACATCTCAGCATCAGGATTCTGGAGTTCTGGTTCATCACACTGACATACATATTGTTACATATCTGTTTGTAAGTTCATCACCTTCTTATTCAATTGAAAATACCTCCACAAGAACCTGTCCAGACTATTTTAAAGACTATAGAAAGAAGAAATAAAGCACTGTCTCTGTAACTCTATATTCTGGGTGTGTTTATCCCACACAGAGACTTTCTTATACTAGCACCCGTACGAGATGTTGCATCCACGTCGCCAAGAGCAATGCCACGAGGAGATGCTCTCCCAGAGACAAAAGCAGCATAGAGATGTTAACACTGTGCCCCACGCACACTAATAAGACCTGTCACTTGCCAGCACTAGCTAACACAGACTCTGCTTTGGGCTGACATAGCTATATTGCTCTTGACGACACTCAGAGCAGTCTGGGGATCTCTACAAGAGCTCTGTTGCTTAATTCAGACATGACCACAGACATGCCGTATCAGGCCCATCAAAATGTTACTGGCAGGATGTACTGAAGATCCCAGAGGCAGGGAGGGGAAAAAGAATGGTTATGCTATTTTATAAGCATGGTTCTGGCTTGCACCATGTTCACAGACTCTTTAATCTGACAAATAATTCAGTTAATCTGCCTCTTTTAAGTATCATTTAATAATTCTGTTTTATTACATTCACTTCTGCTAATGTAATAGTTTGTTGCATACTCCCTTATGCCATGACTGGGTTTGAATACATGTCCAACACAGCATCACAGCTCTAAATTTTCAAATTCAGTTCTCTGGAATCGACCCAGTATTGCAATTTTGAATTTGGGTCATAGGCATCTTTTTGAACCCAATTTGCTTCTGACACAACACCCTTGAGACCGTCTGAAGACAAGAAATGATATTTTTTGCAATGCAAATTAAAACCGGATTTACTGAGCTGTACCCACCCTGTGACACAGCACTGCACCACCACCACTGCCAATCAGGATGCTGCCAAAAGCTGATTTCGGAGCCCAGAATCCCAGCAATCAGCAGTGCTGAGAGTAACAAGCACAAAGCTCATATTTTTTTCATTAGAAAGTTTCCGATCCATTGGTGCTCAGCTGAGTCCTACTGTTTGGTCCTTGTAAAGTTTGACCCATTTAGGAGAGGGCAACTGAGTTCTCATGCCATATCTCCATAAACATGGTGGCATCTCTAACTTCACAATGTTGCGTTCCCATGACAAGATTAGTCTTCTGGTAGTTATTTCCTCCTAGAAATACTGGTAGTGTGGATCTGAAATGAGACAAGTCTCTTCCACACACTGATACAATGTTGGGGATTGCATTACATTCAGCGTTACCATCACTGTTATCTGTGGAGGACCAGACAAGCATATTCTGTCTCAAGCATTCTGACTGTGATGACAGGTAAGATGTGATCAGAGCAGAGGGTCCTGTAAAGGTGGGACAACTCTGTTTTGAGCCAAATTCCTGCTTCACCTGGAGATTCCTGCTCAGTTTCCCCACCCCAAGCCCTCTGATTCATTTCTCAGGGCAGGGCTCAAAGCACTGCTGTGCACACCTGAACAGAATGGTGCAAAAAATTTAGTTTACATGAGAGGCTGCACTAGGTTACCTATAAAAGGGAGTGGGTCAGGGCCCCTTGCCCTCTCTTTGTCTCACTCTCTCTCTCTCTCTTTCCCCTCTTTGTCTTTCATGCTTTGCCCCAGCTGTGGAACATCTAGGTGTTCCAGTGAGGGATCTAAGGACTGGTGATTTTCTGGTTTAGCTGTCTCCCTTTTCTGTCTCTTTCTTCCCATGCTTTGCTTGGACAAAGCAAGGCTATCATACTTTACCCCCATACTCTTCACTGAAGTTTCTCGTGGGAATGGGGAGATTGTAAAAAATGTTGTTATGGCTTGGGACCCAGCACCTTTAGCTGTGTGTTCTGGCTTATTACTCAGCACCTTTGGTTGCATGTTGTGGTTTGTGAGCCTGCACCTTTAAGAGGTTTGTTGTGGGAATTGAGAGATTGCTATATTGTACAAAGTAAGAGCACGTTATCCTCCACTCTTGTGGCAATCGATTGCATGAATTTAAGAGCTTGTTTGCTAAGATGTTTTGGGTCTCAATATTGAGTTGGTTGACAGAGTTATGGCAACTGTACAACAAAACCTAAAGTTCCCTGACACGTGATCCTGTGTCTTTGTTCAGCCTGTCAAGAATGGACAACTAACATTAGGTCTCCTACAGGTGGATCGTGACACCGTCCTACCTAGGTCATGATTGTCAAAGTACTTTCGAAAGAGGATCAGATAGCCTTTTTCTATTTCTTTATACCTCTTTTTATTTCAGCATCACCACTCACTTTTTCTAATACTGATTAACAGAAGGTGAAAGGATTTGTCCCCCATCTAGCAGCAGAAGCGACATAGGTGATAAGAGATTTACGTCTCCTGGGTACCTGTTGGCTGTGAGACAACACTACCACTCTGTCCCAGATTTAAGTCAGGCCTACTTGCACAGTCATAAAGCCTCTTGTTGTCCTTCTAATCCCTTCATGATAAAGTCAGGATTTCTGTCCAAATTAGCATTTTGGTTCCAGAATTATGAATATCTGTCTTGACATGCAGATGACAAAGAGTTGAAATTGTTTGATAGACATTTGGAGGACAAACTGAAACCAAAAACCATGACAATCCACTGGCAATTACATCTTTGTTGCTTCATTTGGTGGGTCCTGTTGGTGCTTGGGGAGACTAAAGCTGCCTGAATGTTTCCCTTCTACTTGAGAAGCTGGTTTGACAGGAATTGACTTTAGGCAATTTTGATGTGTGGCTTAGCTCCTCTTTTTATCTTGTCTTTTCTACGCATACACAAGCACACCCTCTGGCTTGTACTCAGACTCCTTCAGCCTTGCCAGTCTTCCTTCAACAACTTGCCCCCTTTACCTACACGTACCCCCAAATGCCAGGAGCTCTTCTTTCTAAAGAAAATCAGTGCTAAACATTGTACAGTGTCTTGCCTGCCCAGGTCACATATCTCATCCTCCATCTATATTCATCTGAAGCAAGATCTCAGCTTTCTTGTAACATACTCTTTTTCAAAATAATTGTGAAAAGAATGAATGAATTAGTTCTTGTGGCATATTTCCAACATTAGGTTTTGGACCTCTTCCAAGCTGATATCAGTTACATGGTACAGGACGTTTGTTTATTTTTTTTTCTTTTCTCTTGGAAAAAGATAATTCTTTTTATTGGAATTATGAAATATTTTTTTATGATGACATTTAATAATCTCCAACACTTTTAAGGATCTTGATCTAAGTGGTGTACTATCACTACATAAATGCCTGCTTTTAAAAAATTATTATGTTTCTCATGGAAAATCAAACATTTATTTTAGCCTTGATAACGATAAATTCTGCAAAAGGATGGTGTCAGTCTACTGATGAAAATATGAGGCAGTGAGTTATGAAAAAATCATAATAAGGACAAGGAAGTGGGAATTAAAGCCAGACATATTAAAATGAATGTCGCACCTTTTACAAGAGTAAGATTAATTACCTTTATACTATATTACTAAAGAAAGTGTCAGGGTCTTTAGCTCTGAGTTTCCTCAATATTGTTGTTTTACTGGAAGAAAAGTTTTTCACTTTGAAACGTGTTCCTGGGCATCAGTTGGAGGGTCTGGACAAAATCCCTGCATTATTTTGGAGGTCAAGCCAGATGCCCGGTTCCCAATAACCAGGTATGCCTCTCTTAAGAGGTGTTCCCAGCACACCCTTTCTGCAAGACAACTGTGCTGATCCTGGACACAAACATCATACTGCAAGAGGATGGCAGGGAGAAGGGCAAGTTGCATGCCCAAGGACACTGTCTCTCTGATCTACCTCTGGGTCAAAGAGAAGGTGTGAAAGAGCAGCAGCCATTCTGTAAGACCCAGAAGAGCTTTAAAGAGGCAGTCAAGAACTGGAAAGGCTGTGTGGGTGGGTAAGTTGTGTTCTGTGTCTTGGCCTCCCTTGCAGCCAAAAGCCCATGGGAGATCTGAGAGAGAACAGAGGTGCAGATCTAAGTAGTAGGGCCTGGTTAGTGACAAGCAAGCAGCTAACAGAAACCATAAGGTCTGGGAGGGCAGACACCTGGCACAGATGGGATGAGAGGAGTGGGAGGCAGGGATAAGTGTTCAGCAGTGGGATAGGGAGAGAGGACAGAGATCACTAGTCTCAACAAACAGAATCGACACTGCTGTGCTGACTCTGCTTCTGCAGATGTTCCTTTGCTTCAGATCCACATGTACCCTCATCACAGAAACGAATGAAGAACACCTGCAGTGTGCCTGGGATTCTGCTTTGCCATGAGTGGTGTATTAGCCTTGGCCAGCAGTCACACACCCATCCAGCCGTTCACTCACTCCCTCACCTCAGCATGACAGGGAGAGAAAACAGCATAAGAAAGCTCATGGGTCAAGTGTCATACTTTAAAAGGCTGTCTAGTCATAGAATTATAGAATGTTAAGGTGTTGGAATGGCCCTTAAAGATCACCTAGCCCCATTCCTCCTGCCATGGGCAGGGACACCTCTCACTAGACCAGGTTGCTCAAGGCCCTGTCCAACCTGGCTTTGAACACTGCCAGGGCTGGGACATCCACAACTTCCCTGGGCAACCTGTGTCAGTGTCTTACCATTCACACAGTAAAAAATTTCTTCCTAGTATCTAAATTTTCCCTCTTTCACTTCTTGTTCTGTCACTGCAGTTCCTAACAAAGAGTCCCTCTCCAGCTTCCTTGTAGGCCCCTTCAGACACTGGAAGGTTGCTATGGGGTCTCCACACAACCTCCTCTTTTCTAGGCTGAACAGCCCCAAAGTTCTCGGCCTGTTTTCATAGGGGAGGTGCTCCAGTCCTATTATCAACTTTGTGGCCCTTCTCTGGACTTGCTCCAATAGTTCTATGTCCTTCTTATGTTGGGGACACCAGAATTGTACACAGTACTCCAGGTGTCCAGTTTCATGCTTTCTTCCTCTCTAGTCCTTTACACACCACTACTTCAAGAAACTCTGTACTAGAAGCTGGGAGTCTGCTTCTTTCCCTTCTTTCATTGGTGTATTAGGTAACTGTCAAGGGTAAGGTCACAGGACTGCAGGCTACAGACACAAGATTCTCTCTTCATGGTTTCAGCTGGCTGGACAGGAGCTCAATATCTATATTAGCAAGGTGCCATCTTGCTCCTTATCACAACCACTGTCCTTCCTCTTCCAAAGAGGCCTGGGCTATTGCATGGTGCCTGACTTCATTTCTGCCTGCACCCGGTATAGGCAGCTAATCTTGACTAATGTTGATGGAGATTCACATTAGTACTAGCAAGATCTGATTCAAGTAACGTTGACAGAACAAGGTCCAAAGGAAAGTCTGTAGGAAATGATGGGTTCCTTCAAGCACGTGATAAAATTACTCAAACAACTCTGGTCCTTTGACAGACTTTTCACTCCAAATATGTTATAACCATTTATCATTCCATTTTTCTTTTTATAGAAGCTTTACTATTCAGTTTCTGGGTATGACTTTCAAACATTAGACTATGTTGAACTTGTAGGTTCCTGAAAGCTGATGACTGACATCAGTGATGGAAGATGGTAAATAGTATAATTATAATTCATAAATTAAATGCTACAGCTAGGAGATGCTAAAAAAAATTAATGTTCTTAATTAACTTTCAGTGGAAAAGAGTAAAATAGTTGATAAAAGTTGTAACAAAAATTTGTATCATTTTGCCTCAGCAATAAATGGTGAAAATCAATTATATTTGCAGAAAAATGCAAGATTCATATCAGTCAATAAAGCTCTGATGACACCAAAGAAACAGTTGAGAATAGGACAGCAGATATAAAATAGCATTTTTATTAGCTTTGCTAGAATAGAAATAGAATGAACAGCAGTACTGCAGAAGAACTCAGTGTTTAACCAATCAGTTGTTCTTCTACAGAGTAGAGATTCAGTTCCAAATAGAGGATATAAGTACTTACATTAGATAAATATCTGTTTGCACGTCCCTATCTGTGAAAGGCAGAGTTTGAGAATTGGTTATAAAGTGTTTTGCAGATAAAAAACCCAACCAAACAAAACCAACTAACCAATCACAAACGGTTTCTCAACAGAACAGTATTATATTAAAATGATTTACCTAGTTCCATTACTAACATTATGGGTGAGATTGCAAATGATCATATATAACCTATACACGGGCTAAGAAAG